>NC_091942.1:20527656-20827656 GCF_041260155.1 Ptychodera flava | reverse complement strand
AATTGTTATAATGTGTCTAATCTGTGTCATCGTAGGGCAGGAAGTATTTTTGTTTAATTTCACTTTTCTCATGTATTACTTGTGGCGAGAATCATTCCAGCACTGTTTAAAATGAACAGATAAAGCAGTTACAAATCAATTAATGTTGCAGGACCCCTCGCAATTTCTGCAGTTTTCAAGTTGATCAGGTAATCCACTGTTACTCTAGATCAACTTCCATGATTACTCTACTCCTGGTAGGGTAACAATGGGAAAAGGTACACTCTGCCTAGCCTATGGGTCATCGCGTTCACCCAGTTTTGATATTCATATTCTCACAGGTGTGGGGCAAGTCTACATTGGAGACTATCATCTGCAACAAAAATCTTTACGTAAATCTTAAATGACTCGACATTTCCTCCTAAGATGCGAGTCAAATTCAAGGTTCTGATTCTATTTTATCGATAGTCCAATATATGACGGTATACTAGAAGTAGTGATAAACTTACAATAGTAAATATTGGTACACCCAGCCCCGGCACCCAGCGTTCTTACCTCATAACCAGCATCGTTGAAGGGATTTCTCTGAGAGAGCTGAACAAGGCAAAGAGGAACATAAAGACCAGAAAGACGTAGAAGAGCGAGCAGGTAGAAGCTCCCTGACACATTCCGTCAGACGCCATCATCAAATCTTGTATGCAGCTACACGATGTGTAGTCGTATGAAGACTGTTGGAACAGAGATAGGAGGAAAAAACCGCTTACTGTCACAGTAGCAGAATTGGGAGGGACAGTCTACAACAATTTCTAAAATACATCATCACCACATGCACAAAAAACGCTGCCAACAAAAAGGACGACACTGTGGTTGTTTGAAGACCAAAATAGCATCTACTGCACTGAAGATCCTGGGAGCATCCCATTAACCAGGGGAACTTGAACAATCAAATTTTTCGTTGCAATGTTTTAATGTTACTATGAAAATTATAACACGAGAAAAATGGAAAGTTAACAAACAAATAGTACAAACTTTGCCATTCCTTGAAGAGTTGACCAGGGCATACTTAACTTGACAGTTTTGTAAAATTTAGAATATCTTACCACAATGCAAACCTCAACGGGGTAAATATAATTTTTTGCAGAGTTATATCGTTTAATAAAATGACTGTTGGTAAATGTGTGACGAAAACGATTGTAAGAAACATGTAATGTTCAAACATGAAGGCCATTTTAATCGGAATTTTACTTTTACTTGTTTTTATTCATACGACATTGTAATATTAATTTATAGAAGCATGTGCGAGTCATGTCGCAGCAGTGGCTGTAATGTGTTTTAACGTCTGACAGATGTACGTGTAATTCCACTTTGAATAGTCACAAGAACTGACAAACAACCTCAATTAAACTGGCGTAAACTTAAGCAGAGCTCTCGGCCAAACGCCTGAGTCAGAAAACTTCAACTCAAACTCGGTGTGACTCAACACTCTCGCTTCAAATGGTGAACGGAAAACAGTTTTTATAACCGCTTTCCTCACATTTTCATTTGTTGATGCACTCAGTATTATTCCCTGTACATCATTATCCTCTGTCATGTACAATGTACAACCCTTCTACATCAAAACTGAAGACAACCACGCTTTACAGACAGTGTAACTTACGACCTCAACCCGAACTTCGTTTGGCACTTGATGTTATCAGTATTGTTTGCCTTCGCCGTTTGCAATAAAATGAACGACTGATATCTGCTGATCATTCTATGTCCCTTTCGCAAGAATTATAGACTATTCTTCACATCCTTTTTATTTTGAAAAACAGTTTAATCTCTTTGATAACACTACATCTGGTATCGCCCTATCAGCCCATCGTATGTTATGCCTGTGATCTGTGCTATTCTGTAGACGTGATTTGACTGATTTGACTACTCATGCATCGCGTGTTTTCACGATGACTTTGGTGAGTCAAAAAAGATAGTCACTTCAGCCCTGTTAAGCTCCATTCTTATAACTTATGTTGTTTAGGTTGTTCATCGACTCATTACACCCGGCATGACAAGGGGAAGCGTAGGTATATCCATCAGAACCACAGACTGGCTCAAATGCATCAACTGAACAACCGCAATCTTCGTTGCATAGCTGGGTCTTGTCTATACCGTCATTTCTGGAGATGAAAGGTAGTAATATCTATGTATCTATTAAATATTCTCTCTCTCTCTCTCTCTCTCTCTCTCTCTCTCTCTCTCTCTCTCTCTCGATAAGAGAGAAGGGGATGACTATCAGCTCATAACTTGTGAATGCGATTGCACGGCAGTGTTGTAAGATCGTCTATAACATAAAGTTAACATGAATGTTCGCCTGCACGGATTTACTCTAAAACAAAAAAATGCATCCCCGAAATGTCTTAAAATATTGCCTGCAAACAGACAGATAAACGTTTAAGCCAGACAAAAATATTGTTTCTATGATTTTCCGCATAATTCGGAGGCAGCCGTCGATTTTTTGCGTGTATGTGCGTGTACGTGTGTGTGTGTGTGTGTGTGTGTGTGTGTGTGTGTGTGTGTGTGTGTGCGCTTGAGTATCTGTGTTTGCAGGTGTGTCTATGTTTAGGTCCCCATACAGCTGCAACTTTTGTTATATGTTTTTCAGTATTATTGTTCTGTTTTGGGTTTTATTGTACACTCACATCACTCATCCACCATCATAGTTTGACTACTACTCTTTTGTTTTCTAGAGCACAGTTGAGCAGGTTAACAATTGGCAATAACAAGAATTCAGTTCAGCTTATTCTACCTGTAGATATGCACACAATGGTTTGAATTCAATTGTCACTAATACATGTACATATACAGGTAGCTTTAGCAGAGAATACGAAATGGGCTATCAAAAATAATAGCGGCTATTCAATGGAACAGCGTATTTAGTTTGTCATCGGAGCTTTCGCACAAGATTCGTGTCTATGACATATACTAACTGAGATGGACGATCGGTGGCAATGATGCGATTAAAACCCGTGCGACGACCACCGACACAAACAAACTTACAAACATGCAGCAAACATAAATCGAGGGCATCGCTTGTACAACTTACCCCATGCCAGCTACATATGTATCTCCACATGTCAGGGGATAAAAAGCAGCGCACAATAGTGTACCGACCGCGACAACGAACACCATAAACTTAGACATACCAAGCGTTTGCATGTTCAATCTCTTTATCATGTAGCCTCCAAGGATCATTCCAAGTCCATAAGGCAAAGATGCAAAGATTCCTGCAAGAGAAAAAATAACTTAAAGCATGGAGGTTACCTTTATGCCTTTAGTCAGATCAGATCCAGCCTCTTTCTAGTGTTGGTTCTCACAACCTAAACCTAACCCCCCCTCTCACTCTCTCTCTCTCTCTCTCTCTCTCTCTCTCTCTCTCTCTCTCTCTCTCTCTCTCTCTCTCTCCCACACAAACAAAACAAACAAACACAGTCAAACAAACATACACACTTCATGAACTTCGTGGGTGCGATATGAGGTTCTTACCTGTGTAAATGTTGGCTGACGTCGGATTTAGCCCAAACTGTTCTTCGAAATACTTTGGAATGAATGGAAGGATTCCCATTGTAGTTGATAGATCAAATGCATAGCCGAGCGTCGGGAATATATAGAGAGGGTTTTTCAGTAGTCTGTACGTCGCCTTTAAGAACCCTGAAAGACATGGTAGGCGCATGCGTTATTTTGCATGACAGACGGATGTTACATTAAATTCATCTTGTTCTGATTAGATACTTAAGGTATAGTTCAGGCCTCGAAAATAAAAGATATAAACCTTTGCTCAAACTTTCCACAAGTAAATTTTAAACCGTTCTCTTTCAAAATCAAGAATAAAAATCAGAGGTCAGCGTGCAAATTTTGGTACCAGAGAAACAAATTACCCGATATTTACTGATATTTGAAATTCAAAATGGCCATAATTCATATGGGGTAAAATAAACTTTCACAAAACTAAACTGACGAAAAATTTATTTAAGCTTACTCCATATGCTCCATATCCCGACAAGTGGTCGGCAAAAACAATATTGTAAAATTTGAGAGTCTGAATATCGAAGTCACGATAAAATCAGAGTTGTTATTTCAGAAAGGTATTTTTCAAAACGTCACATGTCTTCTTCCTCCCTTCATCAGTAACCAAATAAACAAAACAGTTCCACAGTGATGTTGATCAGGAACAGTCAAAATTAAGCTAAACTGCATCAATTGAGTTTTTGAAACAAGGTGGACGAACGGGATTACTTAAAGGAGCAAAATCATCATCAATTTAAATTATTTCGGATTTTTTTTGCTTCAATTGAGAAGTTCTTTGTGTTGTTCAACTCACTGAAAAATGATGAATTGTCAATCATCGGAGTTCTACTCATATCTTGCGTATATAGCATGTGAATTTACTAATGATATATTTTGTTGCATGCGTCACAAGTTATGTCATTAAAGCATTTATTGTTATATCTACAAGCGCAGAGAGAGAGAGAGAGAGAGAGAGAGAGAGAGAGAGAGAGAGAGAGAGATGATGATGATGATCATGATGATGATGATGATGATGACTGACTGACTGACAACGTCGCATATTTCAGTAAACAGAAAAGTAAAAAATGGCTGCTCATATGAAACAAAACTGGCCGAAATGATTTGAAAAGATAGCGACTTTATTCTTTTAATCTAATTTATTTTCATTGCCACTGCTTTGATGAGCGTTTCGAATCCAATATGCACTGAATTACCTTTTGGCCCAAACGAGAACTTCTGTTCATTCTTTGACAGATGGAATGCCATCTCACGTTTTCCACAGTCTTCCTTTGTCTCCAGTCTTTTAGGAATGAAGAAGTACGGCAGGGCAACCACTATCAACATCCAAGCGCCTACAAAAGTCCCCACCCACCATGCACCGAGCCATTCTCTGTCGGAGGGAGTCAACTCGATGCTCGACTCGTCTACTCTGTTGAAATCTACGTACACAAGCAGGCAGGCGGCGGCTATAAGGTTGCCACTGATTGGCCCTATCCCCCACATCATGTAGATAATGCCTGTTTTGAGACGAATGAGGAAACGGGATTCTTCAGTTAATCATACGTGTGTTGGTAACACTGCCATCATTGTTTTAGGATTTTGTATGGAAACAAACTATGGTCGTTAAACGACACATTAAAAGTTGGTGTCGCAACAGTAAATCTAGGAAACTACAACTGTTGGTTCGTTACGCCAGTTAGAAATGGACTTACGTTATCGACAAAAAACATTTTCTTTTGTCATTCGTTTATTATTGTTGTTTTTCATGTCAACTAAAAACCTTCAATTGCGTGTTCGGATAGCGACCCATCAATTTACACCAAAGATAGAGTGTTTGTTGTTGAGTAATACAATGAGTGCTAAAAGGCTGGCAGTGTACCGTGCTCAAGCTTTCTTCACTACTCGCCATCCGAGGGCTCCCATCCTCAGCTTTAATTTCGAGATTTTAAAGGACCTGCAGCTGTAACTTTTCATAATTTTTCACTAATTTTGTTTTGAATGTCCACCACATACTTTTCTTCTACCCGAAAACACGCTGATACAACCACTATTTAGCTTGTCAACACAGCATCTGTACTTGTAGAGTGCACTGTTAATTTAAAGTCCGGGCCAGAATTCGCTCGTCAACGATAACAATGCAGTCTACACATACAGAGGCTTGGTTGACAAGCTCAACATTATGTCTCTCAATACACTTTGAGGAGTGAGAGCTTCTTGTTTCAGGCGCGAGAAGCTTCTGCCCTTCTGTATAGTTACCTCTCTCTAGACAAGTAAAACTTTCAATTCTGCACACTAATAACAGGAGATATTCAGATTTATAAAAAACTTTAAAAGTAACAATGTTCTTTAAACTTTGAACTGAAACACCACTTAAAATGTGTGGTCAAGTTCGAGGGTTCAGAAGAAAGGATTTAAAGGTATGAAAATAAAAAGAACTATGAAGAGAGGGTGGCGCCATACTTGCCTAGATAGAGAGCCGCACTTCTATGCGGAGCGTGATCATCGACGTATGCAGTTCCCAATGTCAGCAGTGGACTATACCCAACACCGCCTACGAATGCACCCGTAAGAGTTAAGGCGAACGCAATGGTACTTTCTTCGGAAGACTCGCTTTCACCAGAACCACATTCTGCGGGACTGGTCGGTGAGGGCGTCATCGAAGATACAAGACACAATTGATCTTGTTTTGTTGCGTTGTCTCCTCCTCCGACTGTATATTGGTATGGGCCTAATACGAAGTGGGGTAGGGAACCGATGAGGTATCCAACAGACATTATTAGTACACCGCAGCCAAGCCAGCGTGGTCGATGACTGCTGGGTCGCCCTCCATAGTAAGCTACCAGTATTACGGACACTAGCATACCGACTTGAGAAACCACTACAAGCGCCGACAGCTGAGAACTGTTGAAGTTGTAGCGTCTTTCCAGCGTTGTGAGAGTGCTGGCGAGGTACAAACTAAGTGTACCTTGTAACCATATCGTCAACGTCAATATGGCAACGAAAAACCGAACTTCACCGAAGCAAAACGATAAACATTTCTTCTCAGTCGGCATATTTTTGGTGTTCTCGTGACCACAACTGCTTGCCAACGAGGATTCGGCTTTTTTACCGACGTTATCTGCATTTTTATCGGTCATCTGTAAAGAAAAATCCAGAAACTTAAAGGCGGGTTTTCTGCAATCAAAAGTGACTTCTACTGAAGGCTTAGCGCCAGAAGTCTGAGAGACTGGACAGAAATTGCAGGGGTAGGCCGGTGTTTTATGAGGGGGTCGCTGTTTTTGGCGCAAGCATGTTTTGAAGGGTCATTAAATTTCACTTGTCTTTTGGGGAAGGTCATCATTTTTTGCACAACTATCGCAACTATAAGAAGACAAGAGATGGCGATACAATGCTTCTCCCAAAAATATCAAATCATAATACATTTGAATCTACTGGGCAAACTATTAACAATTTCCCCCTACAAAACAGGCTATATCTATACATTTACGTGTCTTTGGTAATTTATGTGAAAGGAACTTTGGTTGGAGTGGCAGGTAAAAGTGCATGTGTGTACACGAAATTTGATTTTTGGCTTATATCAAAAATATTGATCAACTGTACATGGTAGAGTATGAGAAAACTATGAACATTTTTTCCAATATAAAACTAGCAATATCTGTGCATGTATAGAAGTTTGATAATTGATATTAATGTACTTGTTAAGAATAGGGTGGTGACAAGTACATACAGGCACAAGAAATTTGAATTTGGAATTTCACTAAAAATGTCGATACACTATACATGTAAGCCTATGAGAATACTATGAACATTTTTTTCAGTACAAAACTAGCTAAATCTGTGCATTTACAGACGTTTGGTTTTTGATATTAACGTACTTGTTTAGACTAGGGTGGCTATACGTGCATATGTGTTCAATTTGATTTTTGTATTTCGATTTCACTTCACTTGATTCACTTTACATTGTAATCCATGAGGAAACTATGAATAATTTTTCCAATACAAAACTGGCTTAATCTGTGCTTTTATAAATGTTTGACAATTTATATAAATGTACATGATGAGAATTGGTTCGTTACAAGTGCATGTATGTGCAACAAATTTGATTTTGGAATTTCAAGGAAAAGTTTATTCACTATACATCATAGTCTGTGAGAAAACTATAAATAATTATTTTAGAATAAAAAACTACCTGAATCTGTGTATTTATGGACACTGATTTATTGCTATTAAAATGTACTTGATTAGACTAGGGTGGTAACAATTGCATGCGTGTGCAAGAAATTTGATTTAGGAATTTCACCAAAATGTTGATTCACTATACATTGTAGTCTATAAAGAATCTACGAATAATGTTTTACAATACAAAACTAGCTAAATCTGTGCTTTTATAAATGTTTAACTATTTATATAAATGTACGTGATTTGAAAAAGCAGATGTATAGTGAGAAGAACAAAATCTTTACTGGATTTTTGTTTCAAAGCGATGAACATTTTATCAAAAGCCACAACTGCTGTCCCCTGAGGGTCAGTTCAGTTTGAACTCTCTACGATATTATAGGGGGCATTAATTTGTAAACATAGAGACGATCAAAACGACCTAAACTCCCAAAAAACGACCCAAAACGAAGAAAACGATCCAAACAATTCGGGAAACGACCTAAAACGATCCAAATTAGAGCCGAAAAGACGCGATCGGCCGTAAGATCGACGGAACTTGGCCTGGAAAATTACTTCCGAACTGTTTGTGCCAAGCAAACATACACCAAGATAAGGGCCCGTTGCTTCTAAGGTTTGCCTCGCTCATATTTTTGGCGGGGAGGGGGGTCACCTTTCGAACCGTACATTTTCAAAAGAAGGTCACGTCGAGTCTTTACACACTATGAGTTTCACTTTGGCCCTGTAATCAGTCATTGAAGTTTGGTGCGATATAGAATTCATTTCTTGAAACTTGGCCCTCTGTTGGCGGGAAAATGACAGTGTAGTCTATTGTATGGACACTCGTTGATTGGCATCCCCTAAAACTACTCCTAAATACAGAACAATGCTATCTTGCTCTGTCCATAGTCCACGGTCGATCAGGACATCTAGGGTTGATCTTTTGCCAAATATGCAACGAGACTTTCTTATTGACGACTTACGAGTAACCTGTTAGCACCCTGACGATAAATTGTCGGCGTAGAGTACTATAAACCTGACATGGTGTTCATACCTAGATTTAGGTCAGCCATATCACTATCACGATTGTCTGAGCTGCAAATAGAAAGGTTGGAGGATGGAAGCTTTGGTTATTGTATTAAACTTAACAGAATGCATCCCGAGAAAAGATATTCGGGCTCCCAAACTTCTCCAAAACTTTTCAGATACATCGCTTGTGTGAGTGGTCATGTTGCTCACTGTGAAACTTTTGAAAACTTTTCACCCTCTTGGTTTTGTTAATATGCAAATTTTCCTATACAATTAACACAGGGATGGCTGCCATTTTAAATTCCACAAGTCGGTAAATTTTGCGTAATTTGTTTTTCTGGTACCAAACTTTGCACGGTGGCCCTGGTTTTTATTATATTCCTGGAAGAATTGAAAGTTTCGTACGGAAAGTTTAAGCAAAACTTTAAGTCTATGAGTTTCAGGGCGCATACTACCTTGAAGATCTCCATATAACCGGTAAGAGAACAGAAAATTCTCAGAAGAAAAACAACATCTTTTGGGTATCACGCGCCTGGAGAAATAAAGTCTTATAAACATTCCCCTTCAAATTAAAGAATGAAAATCAGGGGTCACGCTTAAATAGATCAAACCTTTACCGATATTAAAAATACAAAATTGCCGCCAGTCCCTATGTCAGTTATTTCAGGAATTTAAACTCTCAGTTTTTTCATAAAACAAGGAGGGATGGAAACTTCATATATCCACTAACTTTTAAATGGGGTGACTAAAGTCACCCAAGAAACATATCAGAAAAGTATTGTAAAATCTGACAGTCCGTGCCCAAGAAGCATTCCACCTTAAACAAACTTTCATGGCGGCAACATGTCCAATCTTTCTTCATATACCCCTGATAAAAGATATCAAGTCAGTATTCTCAGTTACCTTCTCAGCCAGCTTTCCGTGGAACAGTTGCAGGGCGAGGGAGAGATACAAATAATGGCACTCCCCCACCCCCATATAAAGTTATTATAACATTCATCGGAGTTGCGATGATTAACAATAGGGGTGCCTTCGAGTGACTCTGCCATCGGTCTTTAGTGCAAACAGAATTATGTGACTATGCTTTGGTGAGAGTGCCACAGTACATTGTCAAAAAACTGGCAAACCCTCTACGGGCTTTGAGGTTATTCCCGTGAGCACGATGAGAAAGATGGAAATTGTACCTTGGCCGCGGCAGACCCTCTCTGTGAATGTTGCTACATCAAGTAAGTTGCGTTGAATCTTGAGCAGATAAAATGAATCAAGTTGTTGTCGTTTATTGGAGCAATTCTCGGTCCGATAATACTAGAAAGTAGGACAAGCGTCAGTCATAAATATATCAGAGGCGACTGGTTATACAATAATTGACATGGCGGGTTACAAGGTGCATACAAACCAAGATGCATGCCTATCACTCGTTTGGTGGTATGACAATGCCACTCTACATCGCTGTCGTATCAATTAACGTAGGAATTATGAAACAGAAACACATTAATAACGTATTTGAAAGGTTCGTCTTTTAGTCATTTCAATCATATAAGTCGCTGCAATTGAAATTTGATTTATGTTAATGATAACGTGTTTCAGCGAGCTGGCGTATGGAGGGTACTGGCCACGCATGAACAATGATCAGCTAACTGCTTCTTATACACGACCTTGAGTGAATTCTATCCCTGCATGGTTTACTAGTGTAATGCGCATGCTAAACTAGTGCAATACAATAGATATACTAACGCGCTTGATTGGAATAGGGTGTTAGAAAGTGCAGATGTAAACAACAAATATGATATTGGAATTTCACCCAAAAATATTACTTCCCCTCTCATGGAAGTCTAGGGATAAACATAACTTGCTCTATCTGTGTATTTATATACAAATCTTGTTAAATATTTGACTTTTAGGCTGTAATGATTTTCGTGACAAATAATAATAGTGCCCTCTGTACAATTACAGGCCAAACTATAAATAAAGGTAAACATTACAGCAACTGTCCCTTATGATTTTGAATAGCCAATGGTACTTCAAGTGGTTGATAGAATTATTTGTTGTGAAATGTGATCTTTTTTCATTGAATTGCTTGAAACCTTTCAGAAAAGTGATTATTTTTAAAGGTTAAAAGGTATTCACTGAAAGTCCAAAGGTAAAATGAGACATTTTATGTCAATTAATATATCATTGATATGGACTGCGACAACGGGGGAGGGTCACTGTTTATACGCATGACAATTGGTAAGACTAACTTGCTTTCTCATAAACACTTTTGAAAAGTCACTATTTTCCGCGCTGCGTCAATTTAAAAATCCCTCCCCGGGTAATTTCCGTCCATTCACTTAGTTGATTGCGACAAAGGCGTAAAACTCAGTTGACAATTTAATCTAGGGACGCTGATCAGCGTCTGGGCATGGAATTTACATGTTTGGAGACAGACATCACAATAAATAAGAACTGATAAGTGCAAGCGGTGACCCCACAAAGCCTTGCGGATCACTACCGGGTGTCAAACTCGAAAGTGTTTACAGTATACTCCAGTTTCCTCAAGCAGTGAATATAAAAAATGCAAAATATTACCGTCTTTCAGAAAGGCACTCTTCCGTGGCACAATATTTAAATCACTAGTGTTCAAATTCCTCGAACCCACAGGAAACTGTGCTATACCCGCCATATCTTCCAACAATTCATGAATTGCTACAAACACGGTGCAACACGTTTCTTGACCTTTTTGACCCTGAAGACTGGGCAGTATATTACTCTGAAGTGGTTGCATCTCATTAAACTACATTTGTGATCCCTCACCCCAAACTTTTGCTTTTGCTATTGTATTCCATGTTCATCTATGCTCGCACACGTGATTTTTCTGTTCATACTTTTGTTAGTATATCATCTACATCTGTCAGTGTATATGTGACTCTGTGTATACGTGAAGTTCACGCTTATGGAAGCCCGATTCTGACTACGCAAGATACAACACGGTGACCGGTCATAGTGACTAGACACGACCCGTGGATCTAAGGTCATAAAACGAAGTGACAAACAACCAGAAACAACCAGGTAACCGCGGGGCAGGTCTCTAAATAACAGTTCGCGAGGATGACATAACGTTTTCAACAACTGCTACAGCAAAATTTTCTTCAGCGACAATTTACCAGAGGCCTGATTTTTTACTAGAATTATTTTCCGAAATAGTGTGAAAGGAAGACAGACACTTCATTTGAAAAAATAAATGGAAGTGTTAATTACAGGATTTTTACAACACAACACCCGACATCATAAGTGTTAGTATAACCATTGGACACTTTTAGTAATACCTCCAAGGTTGATGGTCCAACGCCATAGTCAGTGCTATTCCTAACTAAACGCGCTCACAAGACATTGACATAAAGTGCACACTTGTACGCGCTCATTCCAAACATAGATATACCATGCATGTGTTTCGCCGGAAAGGTGAAACGGACAGGTAGAGCAACGTTATGGATTTACATTTGGTATTGACAGTTCTATCGGGCCGGGGTCTGATTTAAGAGAAATATGAGTATCATTGGGTGTCGTAGATGAAGAAGATGTACAAAATGTGCGGATATGTTATTCAAAATCGATGTATTGATATATAGCACATGTCAAGGTGTAGCAACACTATATATTCAATTGACAAAATGACTGAGAAAACTCCTCATGCACAATAATTAGAAATTGCAAAAAGAAAGTATTTGTAACGTCGAATTTTTTATTGCCTTTGTTTTTCTTCATAATCTGCAAATAAAGATTAAAATATGCACGAGCACAACTTTTCGCATTGGATTTGCATTGCCACAAAGCATTGGATTCGTGGAGAGTTCGGTACAAGATTCTGAAAGTACTTTGAGACGAGTCACAATCCATGGCCGTTTTACCTACGAGCAAATGATTGCCACCGATACTTGTCATCATTAAAACATGCATTACGATACAAAAATTTGCCAATGTTTCATTCTAAATAGGAGAAAACTAGTGCCAAGACAGGCGTTGGCAAGAGAACGATTCTTGATCAATGCATCCAACCTGCCCAAACCAATAGAATATCAAATGAGCTGTACCTACGTGTGACCGTGTTGAGAAGGAAGCAGCCATTTTTAGTGCCCTAGGATGAAGGCCCGGGGACTTATTGATTAGGTTCCGTCCGTCTATCCGTCCGTGACCGCAGATATCTCAGACATGCCTGAGACAATTCCTTTCAAACTTGGTACAAGGATAATACACTACGGCGTGTATATCCACTTACATTGTTTTAGGTTTGGCTTGTATAATTAGTGCTAATTTGCATGATTAGTGATTTTGGAAAGAGCTCTGTTTTAGGGATACTGTCAATTAATTGCTAATTTGCATATTTCATAAATTTTTTAATTCAAATACAGACTCAAATTTGACGAAACTTGGTACAGATGTTGATCTCTTAGTACTTTAACAGTGCGCAAAGACATGTAACAGTATCATGTCAGTTGATTGCTAATTTGCATATTTGATGAACTTCTATAATTAGTGTTATGTTTCTAGATATACTGCAGCAAATTCGATGAAACATGGTACAGATGTTGATCTCACAGTGTTATATTAGCATACTAAGACATTTAGCAGTATCATGTCAATTAACTGTTGATTTGCATATTTAATGAATTTTCATAATCAGGGTGATATGTTCTGAAATACTCTATCAAATTTGATGAAACGTGGTTAAGAGTTGATCTCTTAGTACTTTGTTAGCATGCAAAGACATGTGGAAGTGTCATGTTAGTTAATTTCTAATTTGCATAGTTTAGTAAACTTTCGCAAATAGAGTGATATGTCCAGTAATGCTGCAGAAAATTTGATGAAACTTAGTACAGATGTTGATGTTACAGTACTGTAATAGAATACAATGACATTTAGCGTATAGTTTGAATTAATTGTTAATTTGCATGTTTAATGAAATTTTGTTTTAAGGGTGAATGTCCAGAAGCACTGCATCAAATTTTATGAAACGTGGCGCAGATGATAATCTCTTAGTGTTATAATAGGATACAAAAACATTAAGCAACATCCTGTCGAATAGTTACTGATTGACTTACTGAATGACCTTTCGTAATTAGGATGGCAGCCCGGATTAGCTTTACGTTTTAACCACCATGGTTTGGACCAACTCTATTATTTTCTGTGGTAAAATTAGGGCCATTAAACAGGTAAAGAATGTTTGTAATCAGCAATATATTATGCAGATGTATGCAAGAGGTTCAACGTTGATATTGAACACAGCAGAAGAAAGTCAGACCTAAACTTTCTCATTTACCGTAATTATTAACGTTTTCTACGTCTTCCCAGCTCTTCGATTCTAATTTCCATGCGTAGACAGAAGTAACATCGCGAGATATCGTTTCCCAAGACGTTAAATTTTTGTCGGTTTAAAGCGAAAAGATCTGAACGCAGAGTTGGGCTGACATCGTTATTTCAATATAGAGATTCTATTTAAAGCATTTGTGCGATAGTCAGGCGTGTCCCAGGTGCGTTCTCGTGCTTGGGCTTCCAGGCTTTGACCTGGTGATGGAGTCGAAGCGATCTCCAGTCAACTTACCGGTAGGCGTTTTACTGAGGCGAAACTCTATGGGTATGGATTAGGAGCCATCTCCCCCGACCCCCACTGCCGGCGGTAGCCTCTTCATGAACTTTGAGATCTTCGGTGCAACAATTTATCGCAAATTTTTGCCATTTTGTCAATGTTTCCCTACACGCCCGGTTGTTTGGTTCCTATACGCCGATGATTTTGCAACGCAAGGTTTCACTACAAAAGTAGAACTTTTACATGTGTACTCTAGAAAGCGTCTTTTCCAATCATTAACTAAAATACAAATAAATATGTATGTATGTATGTATGTATGTATGTATGTATGTATGTATGTACAAACTGTATGTCTATATATGTAGTTGTTTTGTAGCTGTTTGGGATTTGTTATGTTTCCTTTTAGACATAGGTATAAATTTTACTTCCAAAGGGTTGTAGTATTGCTGTTTGCGAGCCATCGTCTATGGGGACCGCTTGGCGTACAGGAAGCTGTGCTGCATATTAATTAGGTTGAGAGTCACAGGAGAATTGGTTGGTTGATACGCAGTCACAAGGGAAAATGAGTGATTCCAAACTTTTGGAAATAAAGTCACTGCTAGATCGTTTGCCGAACATAAAGGAGCTATGAGTGACTGTTTTTGCGCATGACTATTGGGAAGGGTAACTTGCTTTCTCATAAACACTTTTGGAGGGTCAATATTTTCAGCGCAGCGACACTTAGAAAAACACCCCTCCCCTGTAATTTCTGTCCATTCTCTCAGTGTTGAATTATGATAAAGGTATAAAGCCCTATTTACAATTTAATCTATGGACGCTGATCAGCGTCTGGGCATGGAATCGACATGCTCGGATACGAACATTGCCATAAATAATAACTGATAAGTACTTTGTAAGTACAAGCGATGACCTCACAAAGCTATGCGGATCACTATTGGGTGTCAAACTCGAATGTGTTTACAGTATACTCCGGTTTCCTCAAGCAGTGAATGTAAAAAATGCATAATATTACCGTCTTTCAGAAAGGCTGTCTTCCGTAGCACAATATTTAAATCACTAGTGTTCAACTTCGTCTAACCCACAGGAAACTGTGCTATACCCGCCATATCTTCCAATAATTCATGGATTACTATAAACACGGTGCAACACGTTTCTTGACCTTTTTTGACCCTGAAGACTGGGCAATACTCTACTCTGAAGCGGTTGCATCCCATTTGAATACATTTGTGATCCCTCACCTTAAACCTTTGCTTTTGCTACTGTATTCTATGTTTCATGTATGTTCGCACACGTGATGTTTCTGTTCATACTTTTGTTAGTATATCATCTACATCTGTCAGTGTAAATGTGACTCTGTGTATACGTGAAGTTCACGATTATGGAAGCCCGATTCTGACTACGGTGACCGGTCATAGTGACCGAGGCCACGACTCGTAGATCTAAAACGAAGTGAGCTTAGTCACAAACAACCAGGTAGCCGCGGAGCAGGTCTCTAGCTAAGTAATCTCAAATTCTAGTTCGCGAGGATGTCATAAATTTTCAACAACTATTACAGCAAAAGTTTGTTCCACGACAACACACTCACGTATATAGGTAATTGGTACCCTCAATTCTTTTTTTCATGTAACACGATTGGAACTAATTTGGGATAATTGGATGGTGAAGTAATGTCGATTTAATCTGCAAATATAACCTCACCTACGTTTCTTTATAAGTTACACACTTGTTTTTATAAGTATTTTGTAACATTGCAACATGCACCAAACACTTTTGAGAAATTTGGAAAATATTGAGATCCAATTATCCCAAATTAGTTCCAATCGTGTTATGTGCAACCATATCGACTGCAATATAGTTACTGATCTGCCATCTGCACTTTACTCGTCGTCCTCTCATTCCAGCAACAATGAGTCAACAAATGTCTCGTACAAGAAAATGGAAGACAAGCTAGAAGCTGTTCAAGTCGATGGCACCATGAACAGTCTTTCTCCGATGTTTTTTCGATCGACGTGTAATAATCAGAGAGCTAAAACAAAATTCGAATTGTTGTAACCTATTAAAAAGACTAAACAAAACAACTGTCACACATGGTAGTTATCAGGCGCCATTGTGTAATATTGAGAGACGATTGAACGGTGATCTTGTGTACAAGAACTTTTAGTTTCCTTACGTGTCATAACTTTCAAATAACCGAACACGATCATTGCACAGTATGTTGAGCGTTGAGTGTTGAGCTGTTGAGCTTTGAAAAGTGTCCAAACTCAAAGTGTTAACAAATTAAGTGTGTAAATTTGGTTAAATTTATGACTATTATGCAGATGCATTCAACGTTGATATTGAAAGTGATCAGCAGAATATTTTTCATTCGGAAAGATGTGTATTATAGGAGGTTTTTTACCAATTCAGAGGAACAGATTACTGAATTAGCCAATGCAGCACTGGTTGCAAAGGAATATGAAAATTAATGAGAGTGATCAGCAGAAAATTTTTCATTCGGAGAAATGTGTATTATATATAGTTGAAGAAAGGGGAGAAATTAGAGGAGTTGCCCCCTCCCTTCCGTTATACGACAATTTTGAACAACACTATCCAATTTTTATGCCCCAAGGAGCAACCTGAAACTTCGAAACTTCGATCGTTGTTGTATCTGTCATCTGGACTTTAATTGCCGTCCTCTCATTCCAGCAACTACGGTTCGACAAAATGTTTCGTACAAGAAATGGAACACAAGAAACTGTTCAGTTCGATGGCAACATGAACAGTCTTTCTCCGATTTTTTTCGACGTATCAGGGTGCTAAACCAAATTCGAATTGTTGTAACCTATTCAAAAGATTAAACAAAACAATTGTCACAATTATAATTATCTATCGCGCGTTTGCACGGTTATCTTGTGTACAAGAACATTTAGCTTCCTTAAATGTCATTAAAAAAACGAACACGGCCACTGCACAGTATTTACAATGTTGAGCTTTTGAAAGTTTCTACCCAAAGTGTTAACAAATTCTAGGTGTTAGTTATGCGGTGTGTAAATTTGGTTAAATTTATGACTATTATGCAGATGTATGCAAGAGGTTCAACATTGATATTGAACACAGCAGTAGAAAGTTGGACCAAAACTTTGTTATTTAACGTAATTATAAACTGTCGTTTTCTAAGCCTTCCCCGTCCTTTGTTTCTAATGTCCATGCGTAGACTGAGGTAACATCGCGAGATATCGTTTATTACGAAATTTATTTTAGTCGGTTTAATGTAAAACGAACTGAACACAGAGTTGTGCGGAAAGCATTTTGTGCTGTAGTCAGGCGTACCCAGACGCTTTCTGATAATCTCGTGCTGGGTATTCCAGGCTTTTACCTGGTGATGGAGTTTGAATGATCTCCAGGAACTAAGCCACTGATGGACATTTTACTGAGGCGAAACTCTTGGAGTGGTATGGACTAGACCATCTATGCCGGCGGTGACACCCTCACGGAGTTCGACATTTTCGGTGCAACTACATATCGCGATTTTTTGCCATTTGTGAATTTTTCCTCACACGCCCAGTTGTTTGGCTCCTACGCCGATGAACTTACATCACAAGGTTTCGATCCAAAACTACAGCTTTTTCTTTGAGGGGAACTTTGAGGGGAAAAAATAAATGAAATATGAATTTGCCAACAAAGTATTCTCAAGTCAGTAAGTAAGTAAGTGAATTAGTGAGTGAGAGAGATATGTATGTATGTATGTATGTATGTATGTATGTATGTATGTATGTATGTATGTATGTATGTATGTATGTATGTATGTATGTATGTATGTATGTATGTATGTATGTATGTATATACGTATGTATGTATGTATGTATGTAGTCGTTTGTGTAGCTTTATTGGGATTTGTTATACCTTTCATTTTAGAAATATATGTAAATTTTACTCCAAAAGGTACTATTATTGTTGTTTGCAAGTAATCATCTATGAGGACAATTCGGCGCACAGAAAGCTGTGCTGCATATTAAAGTTGAGAGTCACGGGAGGATTGGTTGGTTGATAAAGCAGTCACAAGGGCAAACGAGTGGTTCCGAACTTTGGGAAATAAACTCACTGCTAGATCGCTTGCCTAAGGTAAGACTCTATGAGTGTTTAGCTTCGAGAGAGTTTGATTGCTTCCTTGTCGGGTGTGTACATCCGCGATATTTGGGTGATTTTTATACTCTATTGGGAATGTGGTCGGACAGAACAAAGGTTTCTTCAATGTTGCTTTTAGAGGGCGTCTTCCACACAAAGACTCAAACTATTGAGGCAGCGTTCACAAATAATGATGGGGGGTAGGGGCTGGAGGAATGCAGAGGATTCGATAATTTTGGGGTAGTAGAGGTGGGTTTGAAAGTTTTGCTGTGCGTATTGGAGGGGGCTGAAAATATTTTAGCTCTTTTCAACACAGATATGAATGATCAGTAGGTATGGTAAACTTGATTTATTTCAACATTGTATTGTGTATCAACGTTATTTTTTGTAGTTATTTTTAACCATGTTGAAATGCTTTAAAGGGACAAAGTCGGCCATTTTTCATGAATTTGTTTGATACGAGATACTACTTACATTGTTTGACATGTTGAAAGATACTGAATGAATGGCTAGACCATGCATATATTCGACCCTGGTTTTGGACACGATAAATGAAGCCATCACGAAAATGAATTAATGGTCATGACCATTAATTCGTTTTTGCGATGGTTTCATTTAATTCATGAAAAATGCCGGGGCTGAATATAGGCATGGTTACCCATTTATTCAGTATCTTTCAACACGTCAAACAATATAAGTAGTATCTCGTATCAAACAAAATTCAAGAAAAATGCCGACTTCGTCCCTTTAAACTTATTCGCACAGCCTGAGTATCAATATAAAGCAAGTCTTACAGTATACAGACATTTTGATGTGCATGCATATAGAATGTAACTGAGAGCAATCTGTGTGTACATTACAAATATGAAAATTGTGTTGATTGGCTGAACACTGAATATTTCAACATAATAAGATATAAAAACAAAGGCTTGATGTAGGCCTAATACAAAAAGCAAAAATACTGAAAAGTAAAACTTTTATTATTGTAATATTGTTTGCATGAGGGTGTAGGTCAGAAAAAACGTTGCTATTGTTATACTTTTGCATGGATTTATGAATTCTGTATATTAAAATAATCAAATATTAAAGAAAAAAGATGGGCCACCATGATTTTCTACAACGGTACGATGAAAAGTCACTGTTTTTCATGTTTTTCACTTAAAACCAATATACAAAACCATCCATTTCAAGTTCATGCAGTGACTGAAATTTTCACATTCTCATTGTACGTACAATAACACAAAACTAAAATTTTGGATCATAGTGTAGCTTGCCCAGAGGCAAACTGTTATGTACGCACTGGCAAGCCGAATACAAATAATAAAAACCCCACTAAAATAATTTGTGTACAGAAACGTCAAAACAAGTGATCCAGTTCATTAGTTTTGTTTGGATAAAATAAAACAGAAGCAACTCTTGCCCCTAGACTTGGCCCAGGTCTATGGGCACAGAAACATCAAAACAGTAAATTGAAAGCAAACTGAAGCAATATGCTCGGGCAGGCTATTGTGTAGAACGTGGAGTGAAGGCGACGGTCTACAGCAACTGCTACCGAGAAAAAACAAGCGACTTGGGCCAGTCAGCGCCAGCCAGCCTGTGTGAAAGCCACAATTCAAAGCAAAAACAGGCCAAGCTTGCGCCCCCTAGCGTTGAACTTTATTAAACTGTAACTCTTGCTGTGGTGATAACTTTTATGTAGTTTTCTTTTGAAAGGTCGTGTCGGAAATATCAACCCATCGGAAAATAGAATTACATAAAGGCAGGCAACGATTTCATATAACAGCGAGGTATTCATTTTTACAAATCAGAGTTGATCACCGAATTTTGCGAGGAAGAAAGTGTCTTTGCAAGCTAACTCGGTTTTCTGAAATGCGCTTTTAAAATTGTTTGGAAGACTTCTCTTTGTCTAAGTTCCTGACCTTTTAAGTTTTGCTAACCATAGATTCTTCACATTTTCAGATTTGTAACGAACGCCAGGGATCGAAATTACGATACAACCTTGACTCGGAGCGGATTGAAAGAACGATTGTTCAAAATTTGTAGAAATTTTTGTATTGCAACTAGTTGCATGTGTTTAATAGATTAAAATATTATCAGAATAAATATAAATCAAAATATGCTATATCAATGTAAATTTATCATTTACGTTCTTTTAACAAGAGACAAAGTTGAAGTTAAGGATGGCGTATTCTGTCAGAGTATCGGTGTCCCGCATCATTCCCTGACCATCTGCAGTGCGCCCTCTGTGAATCGACTCCACTTATACAAATCCTCGAGCCCAGTCTTCCCACTATCTTGACTGTTGGAGAGAGAGAGAGAGAGAGAGAGAGAGAGAGAGAGAGAGAGAGAGAGAGAGAGACAGAGAGAGAGAGAGAGAGAGAGAGAGAGCAGTGACCCAGGATAATTGTTTGGCCTAATGCATGGTGAACAAAACTGTGTGTATGACAAAAAACCCTTTGTTTTAAAAACTTATCGATAAAAAGGTTGCCCTCGATTATTTGCCTTGCTATAACTATTGACTTTTCTATTGGTAATTGCTGAGCTCATGGGAAATCGTTGTCGAATACAACACGACAATGAAACTGATCATAATCGCAAGGATTTCCCTTCTTCGCCGTGTGTGGCAGTATACTAACACAGGTCAGGTAGCCAGGAAACCATTTGATTGACTCATTTCTTTAATAATTAAAAGCGAGTATTTTCCTTTTGCGTAGCAACATTATGATTTGGTACGTTCGAAGAGCACCGATGACAAGACTATAACATCTTTATTCAAATAATTGAAAAAGATAAGTATGTCGGGGCCCGGCTTTGCCGTTTGAAGTACCTCATCGAACGCTACAGCTAGGGGTCTGAGCGTCAATAAATTTTGTAGAGTTGTCAATTAATGACGCTGAAAAACTAGAACAACAAAGCCACAGGTCTCAGATATATTCCAAGTACAACTAATTTTGGATGAAACGTACAAGAATTATGTTTATTAAACGTTATACTGAAAACATGGTGGTATTCTGAAATATTTGTGTTGTTGGGCGTAGATACAGTACCTGCGAGCTGTTAGAACCATGGTAATCACTCGAAATGTTTGTCTTGATTTTGTCCTTTGATTTATCGTGTGTATTTTGCAAGGAGGCCGTCAACAGTCCACGATGGCGCAAAACGACACTTAGATTGAATACCTGAGGCGTATATAGTCACAAAAAAAGCGCGCGAACGTGGAAACACGTTAAACTATTAAGTTCGTTAAAGTGTTCGCACGACACAGAGCAGTACGCGTCTCAACGCTATGTACTACAAGCGTACAGACACACAGCACAGCAGAAAACCACGGCCCACGTTGATGTAATAATGCCATAACACAAACAACACCAACAGAACATTACTAAACGGAAGACGACACCACAAAAAACTCACACCAGCGGGGAAACACCCGACGACTGAGAAACTACCGGGGCTCTGACCCACTTACACTTTCACGTACCGATGACGTCATCATTTTGAAATGCGGTTTTGGGAAGGAAACTCAATCGTCAATAGACACATGGTTTTTTTTTATATTGTCTTGTGGTATTTTTAAACCCTTCATCCGACAAACAAACTTTCACTCCACCGCATTCTTCTATGGATCAGTGCACGAAAAGCGGATAAATATAAATATAAACCCATATTTGGTCAAAAATAAACGTCTTATCACAAAATATGTTGACCAAGCGCCATTATGTTGTTCTGTGTATCGTTTTGCAGTTTTTCTCTGGAGCTAACTTTTTTTACAGCGTACAGATTAAAAATCTGTTAAAATATTTGACCCGGAATACCTGAATTGGCCTTCATTGAAATCACACATATCTGTGACTAACGGTTAGAACTCGCCAGCTATGAGAGCACATCAAAAACATGTATCGATTATTTGATATAACATGCGGACAAATTTTTTCACGTGATGTCCAGGGGGGGGGGGCATACTTCTTCACGGTCAAATGTTGAAAAGTTATTTTAATAAAAATCATTTTAAAAAATGCCATCGCGATATGAAATAATCTGATGACGCCAAATACTGGTCAATTTCACGTTCTGTAATCATGGTCTGATCTATTTTTTTTTTAATTCTGGCGCTTGAATGCAAACAAACAGTTAGCGTTAGAGGGTACGTCCTTGGTGACCGACCGACCTGCTTGCTGGGAGGATGGACTTTTATGAGACAAGGACTACCGATGTTGAAGAGTAAAGACTTTAAGTCATAGATAAATATGATTGTCCGAGTTTTTTTAGTCGCTAGGTCATGACGTCAAGCGGTGGAGATTGTGCGAATACACATCCGCGTGTGGGTAGTTCGCGTTTGCCGCCAGACACGACCCGTCGGGGGAAACGGTCTCGCTCCTAGTCAGCATTTTATTGTCGGCAACGACGACGTAGCGCACACGCTGGGCTGCCACACTCAATCAGTTTTCTAACTTTATTGTTTTAGGAACTAATCACAGCCCTGGATCAAGTTTACAGGTATATGGAGGAAAACGCTTTGCGCCCAACAGATTGATATCTGTGATATTGTACATGTGGCGGCATTCGCTTCAGGTCATTGACCCCATGCCGTCTACTGGGCCCATTCCGTCCGCTAGGCCACCCATCCGTCCACTCGACATCGTGTTTTTCACCCGTAGCGTGCCAACTGTGTAATTTATTTGTTCGATCAATCAATCATTTGACCGAGAGACCGAAGTTCTGATAGTTTTATGAGATGACCAAGGATCGAGGTTCAGTACTCGTGAAAGCACTTAGCATATTTTTGATATCGACTCCTAGGGAGATCTATAAAACCGAATCAATGCGTTTTACACCTCTGCTTCCACAATAAATGCCCTCCATTTCAAGAGTCTTCCTACTGCTATAAGACACAATTGAGACAAGCTTTAAGATCATTACGATGCTGTGGGGTTTCTCCTTGGAACAGTCATTTTCAGGAAATGCGGCGCCCTGAACTACAGGTCGATAATGTGAGCATTCGGAGAATAGCTGACTGCCAAATAACAGTGCCAATAAAAAGCTTTGACCGATGACTAAATATGGAATAGTGAGAGACGATTTCTGCGGGTCTAGTCAACTACCTGACTGCGCGTGGTCTGGTCTTGTTAAGAGCCTATCAACAAAACAAGGTTATAAATATTACATAGCAACATCGTAACCTGCCACGGAGGGGAAGGCGCGAATATTTAATAACATACGTCTGGGTCTAGTTCAACGACTCTAAAACGCATTGGGATGCAGCGGTACAACGCGACATCGGCACCGCGATTTGTGGTCAAGCTGGCCCTCGTTATATCGAAATTTACCAATAATTGCGTTCTCATTAGATATATTTTTTTGACCGGTACATAGTTCTCCATGTGCTGAAAACTATGCAAAGTATGTTATCAGCGCCCAAAGTGCCAAAGACGGCGCGCAATCGTGGCGGACTATGAGTTTGTCCACACGTAGCCCCACTTCACAGCATTGTTACAGCCGGATTTTGCAATCACGCGAGAGTACCCCAACTAATTTTCAGCCGATAAACACGAAAGATAAAATGGCTTGTTATTGTTGGCGGTTATCATAAAGCAATCTTAATTCACCCGTACGACCCCAGGCCAACCGACACGTGTAAATTGGGATACACATGAATACAATGCCCGGAGGAAATTTATAAAATGCACGCCCCTCCAAGATTGCAATTCTATTCAGTTACATGCAAAGTACACAATCAATCATTTTTGTTTTGAAGATGGTTGCCGACATGGCTATCTTTATCGAGTGAAACGGTATCAGGTAGCTTTTCAGAGAGTTACATGTTATAACAAAGATCATGCTCCCGTTTCCTCCGAGCCCGCATTTCTTTCTACTTTATTCTTGACAAATCTTGTCTGCAGTTGTTCTCCAAAATTTTAATTTATTTACCCTCGTCTCCGAACATTACCCGACCCATCAATCAATTAGCTATCAGTCACGCAACCGCCACTTATTCCTTTTGATTCGATCGCTCATTTTCCCCCCAATCTCTCCATTGAGTCATCATAAAAGAAAACGTGCAACACTCATGACATCTGAAGACTTTTAAATGGGGACGGTCCTAAAAGAGATCCATTCAACTCCGCAAAGATGAAAGTGACCGCCGGGAGAAGCTTCATAAACCTCACAAGTCGCTTCCCACCGTTTCATTATTTCTTTCCAAAGGGACTAAATATGAAAAGTTGAATTTCGGTGTTAATAGCCTGCCTCCGTTTCACTGGGCAACCCTTCTCTTCATCATCCTCGCTCACCTGCAGAACGTAAAGCACGATGTACACTCGGCCGAGCAGTTTGCGCTGTGTACTGCGCCATAAAAACACATAAGAATAAGAAAGTGAGCCTTTTGCAGAGAATAAAAGAGATGTACACGAGATTTGTCCAAGGGCACCGTCGACCAAGCTTTTGTGACAAGAGTTTCCGGGATGTTCAGACCTGTTTCTATAACGTCACTCCTTGGCCCATTCAGGGTACTTTTCAAAGCAGGGAGTTTATAGTTTAAATGCTTGGCACCGTCCTTGTTGCGTTACGCACAGTTCATGGTGCAGTGCAAGTCAACACGGCCGGGCCAATATAAGCTCCCCTTGACAACTCCAGTCAGACAAATATATCAAAAACACCACACCCAACACCCGAGCAAACTCCGAGAAGTGACCCTCCATTTACAGGCACAACGGAAAGATTTGTGGACGCGGGTGTGTTATTGTGAAAAACTAAAGATCCGTGAGTGGTTTTTAAGGGTTCTCCTGTTTTCTTTTTTTCCAACGACGTATCAAGTCTTTCACACAAGCGGATTAAATATCCGCCATTTAGCGACCGACCTACAATACCGGGTCTAGGAGGTATCCCAAGCTATTGGTAGTTCCTTAACCTTTCCGCGTTAAGTTTAAAAATTCTATAGTTCGTACAGCCGCGCACGGCGCAGACTCAGCACTCATAATGTCGAACATCTCACTCCAGCCCTGATGTCACTATACGTGACCTGAAAGCGAGATTTCTCTTATTCAAGAGAGATATAAAGATGAAATACAACCAATGCGAGAACAAAACATGACGTTACTCGCTCAGTATACACACACAATGTTCCCATTTATGCTCTAGCGCCTCGAAGCCTCAGATGTATGTGCACAGCGCATGAACAACTTCAGCACAAAGATTCAGCAACCGGGTAGTATTGCACTGGATATCTTGACCACAAATTGACAGGTTTTTTAGGAGTGAAAATGAAACATCTCTCTCTCTCTCTCTCTCTCTCTCTCTCTCTCTCTCTCTCTCTCTCTCTCTCTCTCTCTCTCTGCGCTGTTATTTCCTTTTTCAGTATACGACCTTTTATTTTCCCATCTGACATAAACGTCTCGGAAATGACACAGGTGATAAAGGTATGCGTTCCGAGTCAGTTCGGAAGTTATGCGGTTAGAGCGTGCCAGCCGGACGCAGTCTATAGACTCGGAGACTGTCCAGGCTGGTTGAAGTACATTGAAAAGCAGTAAGGTGGACCGTGACAGTGGCTTTTCAGTAAACCGTCAATTCACAACGACAGTCTTTTCTCTACACATAGTGTCAGGTAGTCGGCCTGGTGACGTTACACAAATATTATTTTGGATTTTGGTTTCGGCTGGGCTCTGGTTCACCGATGAGGTAATGCGCTCCGGACACGGTGCATTCGGCTCAGGTTGTCAAACAGCAAAAGTGATTTAAGCATCAGTGACACGAATCGTAGACAAGCGGAACATTTTTTCTGGTTGTCTGACCACGAATGGACTCATTTTAGACCCAGCATCAGTCAGAATTGTCTCCAGACTATTGGGTCAACTTTTGTCTCCGTTAAAAACGTTAAAGTAGTAGATAAACATTAAAAGCAACCAAAGCAATAATTTTCATGATAAACACTAGTATCAGGGGTGATAAAAGTTCGACAATTTTTGTCAACAAGTTTTGTGCAAAGTGTCACGTTTACACGATCTGCGATTCGCGTTTCCCTGTTCACCGGCACAACCATGTTAAAACACGGGCAGTAGAACGCTCTTTTTCGGCTGCATGCGGCTGACACTGTACTGACTCGTTTTGTCACCGTTATCGAGTGTTCCTTGTCGCAATGATAACAGCGAAATTCACTTGATGGGTCTCTCAGGTACCGGTTCCCAACGGATGAAGCATGAATGATGAAAACTGTGAAGTTGTGTACATCGACACCTGTACGCGAGTCGCAATGCTTGTTGAAGTTGTCAAACCGCTCATGATCATCATCACTTGCACCGGTGATGAAGAAGGAAAAGATGGTTTAAAGATTCGCTGTTGTTGTTTTCGTCGGCTCTGTTCAAAGGACCGTGTTAATATTAACATCCATAACCATAGTTGGTATCGTAAGGATCTTCGCAACACGTCTTGCTTCACGCTACACTGATCTAATGCGAGCGATGATGGAGCCCGCCTCATTTTGAAACCGGAGGAATCGCAAATGCAAAAAAAATGTTAGTTTTTTACTTTTCTTGTCGGTTTGCGGTTTGAAAATAGAACCGTGAGAGAACATGACAATGTACCCCGCCTTTATCTACCTTTGTGCCTGGGTTCGAATTCTAAATGGGTCTCAAAGTACAACGGTAAACACTGAATCATGCGCCGTTCTCTATTATGCTCGTCTCAACCACCTGCGCAGAGGGTCAGTCGGCATGTACCGGAAGTTGAGTCCTTCGCAGACAAAGGCTACGTATCTGTGTGATATGGGTAATTTCCCGTGTGATACTCCGCGTAAAGTCTGTTTATTTTAGTGGTGAAATCCCATAATGGCAACATAGCACAAAAGGAGGTCCTTATGCGCTCACTCTTTAAATTTGAGACTACCCGAAGAGAGCACCACTCGGAACACAGTCACCATGGCACTGAGATCTACGTACCACGGCAGCAGATTTTCGCTTCTTATACTGCAGCTCCTATTAATGGCCGCGTCCGTGTGTTTTCTAGCGTGTTCGGCAGGATCGTGTCCACGAGTGCACTTGTACAACTGCGCCAGGTTTCTACGCGTCCGCAAGAAGACGGACACCTGCAAGTTTAGCTTTGCCGTCCCCGCCATGAACGACGGGACTTGTCCGGACGCAAATGACTTGAGTTTGGCCTACGTGGAGGTAGCCAAGCTGACGCAAAAATATGAGGACCTGGAGGCAAAAGTTAGCGAACTTTCCGGCAAGGAAGATGTGCTGGAGAAATCGGCTCCGCAGGTCACCGTTCGCATGCAAAAGGATGGAAGCTTGCGCGACGACAGTGGAATCACCGCGCCCGCTCCAAAGACAAGCGGAGAAAATGACGAAAGTTTTACCGTGACGATCACGGCCCACTTGACGACGGAACGAGATGTCGGAGCGGGAGTCAAAGAGAAAAAATCCAGGAAAACGCGGTCGGTATGCCAACACGACGTAACCTTGGACAGCGTACGAGTTTCCTCGGGCAGTAATATTGAACATTCGGAACACACATCGACAGTCTCAAAAACTTCCGACGGGGACCCGATTTCGGAGAACCCATCAATCGAATGCAAGACTTGTACCGTGGAGGTGGATCAACTTCGGAAAGAAAACAGATCTCTGAAGAAGAGAGTTTCAAAGCTTGAGGAGCGATTAGAATGGCTGGAATCAAACTTTAAGGATCTCTTTGGCACATGAAATAATCGCGGACCAGTAGGAACTATTTCTATTTTATTAAAAGTTTTTAATCTTTGGCCGTGCTAAACACGCGCCATTACATAAGTGTCCATCATGTACTTAACTGTTCAGAACTCGTGAACGTTGAGCTAAAAGTGGGTGAAAATCCCAAACTCAAACTGTGAAGAGTGGATTGTGAAGCCCACTTCAGACTACCTGTCTCTGTTCGACCCAAACACAACCATTGTCATGATGTCACTAAAATCCTAACCTAAGAACAATAAGGTATACTAAGCCTGCCCTGCGTGTCAAGGCAGAAGCTGTGTCTCCAAGTGACCGTATTTGCCTAGATTTGACGTGAAAGTGGGTGTACTATCACGCTAAGAGAGCTGAACTGTCCTTAAGAGATGGCACGGAAGCATATTTCATCAAGTTGGAGTTTGAAAGCCGCCGAGTAGCCTTGGGCCAGACCAAACTAGACAGAGTTATGCGACTTTTCAAACGACATGTACATGTTTATCAGAGCATTGCCTTTTTACAGGACGATTTTTCTTCGAGATTGGAAAAAAGAGGGTATTTTCCAAAACTATGTAAACTTTTTTTGAGTTACTAATGTATTGTATAAAGCTTGATTTTAGTATCCTTTCAGAATTTTTTAACTGCTAATGATTCTTAAAGGCCGTAATTAAAAGTTATTTTGTTTCATAAGTCGTTGGAATGAGATTGTCATCTGTCAGTCATAATTTTGCCAAGATTCCGGCACGATTACTCGCACGCCGCCCGGAAGATCAAGGCTGGTGACAAAACATGATCACCGTCTCATTAGTTGGGTTTCTAAGTAACTTCAGAGGGCCCTTGCTGCGACAAATTATTGCACCATATCTTATCTCCCTGGCGACCAGTTAGAAAGACCATGTGGTAAAAATTGAATGACCTTAGAGTGGTGAAACGGAAGAGCGATCGCACTGTATGTAGAGGTCAGGATGTTTGTTAGGGTAATAGGTGTCGAGATTTCACCAGTAGCTCACTCCGCCCATACCTAGCAGAAGTTCAGCGCAAACAAACAACAAAAAAAACCCGCCATGTCATTTTCTCCTGGGTGTCCTGTTGGTATTTTCTGCGTCTAGGCGTATCTTGAGAACTAAGCCGAGCGGACCAGATTTATATTTCGCACCAAATTGATCGCCATTCCACGTCATTTATCGGCACGAAAGCACCCTCGACGGTCAAAACAATCTCATAGATATCGAAATATTTGTCTCGTGGTGATTTCGACAGGACCAAACTGAAGAGAAGGTCCGCCACTATCATATCACAGCTTGGACAGTTAAATCGGAGATCATACACGGCTTCTTGGTCAGGTACAGAGACCCATTCATCGTATGACGAGTGTCACGAGCCTAAAAATAGTGCCATTATGTGACGTGAATGGTAATCGAGGGCCTCCCATTGCCCAGGTACCTCGAGTCTTGTTTGTGCCCCCTCTATTCCACCAACCCCTCGCTGTGCCACGCTGTCACACACGGCGCAGCGGCTCAGACTGACAGGTGGCTGTGAACGCCGAAATCCAAGTCTGAAAAATCCGCATTGTCCGTGCCCATTCGATACAAGAATCAATTACTTGGAGCAAATTTGAAGCAATCTCTGAAATGTTTGGGGCCTCTGTTCGGGTGCACATCACTAATACGGGATACATCACCGAGCTTACCGCGGCGTTGTTTCACTCTCGCGACCTAGCTGACCTAAGCAATAAAACGGTTTTATACTTGCCATGGAAGTACAAAAGAAAGATAAATAACCTTCTCGTCCAGCCATTGTGATAATCTTTAGGGAAAACGTACAGAGAAACGAACCGTTTTAATTTCGACGCTATTACCCTCTGAAGATCTATGAAACACGCCACAAAGCCCGTCAGAGAAAATGCACGCCTTTTTCGGGATTTTTGCCAGCAGTCTTTTGATATTTTATGCTCTCTTCTCTTCTCTTCTGTTCTGTAGCCATTCATTTGATGCTTTATCTGGCTTTTCTTATTCAAAGCTAACCTTACTGTGACCCTCGCAAGTTCGGACATTGACTGTTCGTCATCAACTCGAACGGACCAACTTGAGACACCCGGTGCGAACTTGCAAGTTGAAAGTGAACCCAGATCCCCGCTTACGGGAATCCCAGCGAACAGAGACGGCCTTGTTCAGGGATTCTTAATTGGTCTTTTAAAGTTTTTCTGCTAAACACAGTCACAATAAGGGTGGGTTTACCATCGCAGTATATGGTTCCGTTATCTAAAGAGCTGCCGGCGAAACGTTAACTTGCTTGGTCGTTTAACAAGTAGACGACAGATAGTGTTCCCTGGCTCCTCTATTCATTGTCTTGTTGGCACAATTTATTGCCTTACTCGTGTTTAGTATGGGCAAACGGTTTCCAAGGGATAATGACTTGTCGCGGTTATTCGACACTGATTGGATCACAAAACGCAATGATTTTCCGTGAATAACGAGAGAAAACAGCGCGGTCCGATATCCCCCAGTCCTGCTCTTAAAATTCCACTTTTTTTAATCAGTCCCCTTCCGATATTTATACAAAAAATCAGCAGTTTTTTATATATATTTTGAATATGTGCGCATATGCAGACTAGACGTTCCATGCCAGGTGTTAAATGTGTCTCGTTTCAGACGTTGCACAGCCATCCCTCTATACACGGTGACACTGTGCCGGCACTTGAATCAACAGGTGGCCATGGCAAAGACAAGTTTATTTTAGAGTGAAATCTTGAAGTGCGATAAGCATAACGACCTGGCACGATTGGATTTGAGTGAAAATCAAAATTAACTTCTCTTCGACTGTGAACGAGTGCCTCTCGACTGACCCCTGAAACCACTTTAGCCGTGTTATGGCATCCTGAACCCCCTTAAAGACGACGACAGTTCAAGCCTACTTGAATCGTGTCGGTAGGTATCAAGTAATTCTTGCCGCCGTCTCAATGACGTCATGCCCTGACAGATGGCATTTTGCCAGTTGCTGCAGTCACACCGTCTCTCTGCATTTGACTTTCACCATTCATCATATCAGCCAGGTTTCCGGCGCGAGACCACTTCACTAAATCATAGACAGTCGCCGCTCAAACTGTCTATGAGTAAATACAACAATACACTTTTTATCTTTATTTTCTCGACTGCGGAGTGAAATAATGAGTCGTTTCCGTACGGCATTACGTCCAGACTTGCTGTGTGCACTAATTGGTGGCTAACTTTGCGGTTTAATTGCGCGCTAATTAATTACTATTTGCACAATTTAGCTCTTCACAAATTGTTGACTGTTCTAAAGTGGGTGAGTGTGTGTGCGCGTGGGTGGGAATCTAACGATGCACAGTGCCTATTACACTTTCAAGTTTCTGTCGGCTCTTTAAGCAAAGTAATTTTCACTTCCTGCTGCCAGAATATTTCGTTTATCGAGCAACCGGCGACTGCCACAATGACGTTCGGAGTCAAGGGTGATTTGTATGACATTGAACTTGCATTTGAGTCTGACACTTTGAATTTATCAAAAACCGCCATAATACAAGGAGAAAGGGCTCATCATTAAAACGACTGTCGTCTGATGAAAGTACATTTGCGCGAGACAGATTCTTGATTCATTATGACATGCGTTTTGCACAACAATCAGTCTAATTGTATTAAGAAGTTTAAAAGACCATTTCAGGAAGTGATTAAACTTGTCTACTAATTTCTAATTTCAATTCTTTGTGTTTCGAGTTCGTGTGGTCCTCTGTTTTGCTTCGTCATTGTGAAGTTATGGTACAGATTCGATTGCGAGTTAAAATATTTTTTATCAGCCTTAGAGTTGTCGGCCATAGAAAGTAAGTTCGTTTCTCAAAGTAGCATTGCATGGCTGGTGTGGATATAGGTTGATTCAGTAGCATTTCAAAGCAAGCGGCCTCGTTCAAAAGCTATGCACCGGGAAGAGCGACATTTCGCGAACGAGCCGACTCGGAGCAAGATCTGTCCCGCCCTTTCTTTTTCGATGACAAATTGCTCTGTTTTTCTGTTGAAGCGCAGATCAAAAAGCAAATTCTTTCGTCCGATAATTTTAGACACATGTTATTGGGGACTTGACGCTTAGATAAGAGTCTTTACATATTTAACCTTTATATAGAGTGTTAAATGGTCTTGTTGGGAAAAACACATAGGTGTTTTCGCACTGGCAAGTACACAAATGCTGATCCGGCCACAAAGTTCAATATCTATAGAGTGCACCGCTTTTAAAAGCAGTATTATCTGACAATTAGCAAAAAAATAGACGCGCCCCGTGATACAATTCGGATAGCAAGGTATATTTTTAATTTCTTCGCTGGGAGCGCCGTACGTGTGTGAAGCCCGCACATACCGTCCCGTACCTCACGAGGTCAATTCGCACCTGCGACGAGTGCCTATCAGCAATTATACTGTACACAAAAATGTCGTAAATTTCCCCACGTACTGTTTTCCTCATCAAATGGGGCTTTGGAAAGACAAGTTACGAGAGCTACTTGAGAGAGTCATGTGCAATCCGGGAGACCCTTGGGAAGACTTCCTGGGGCGATACCATACGAGTGAAGGACACAAAAAGCAAAGAAAACCGTGTCGAGGGCAACCTCCGAGTGAGTGAGTGTCAGCCCTCCATCTGTGAGTGGCACCACCAATGCCCCCCAACTGTGTTTATGGCATGTTTAGATTAAAAGAGATTTTACACAATCCTTAAATGCTAAAGAAGCTTAGATTACGAATGATAAATTTGCATATTTTAATATCATCTAGCTATGACACGTACTAAGAGATGTTTTTTTACGGAGGGCACAACGTTACACGACCTCCTCCTTCCCTTCAATGAAAGCTTACTGAAAGACACCATGGCAGATTAAAAGCTTTGCAAAGACTTCCATGGAATAATGGTTGCTAGGATACCAAATTTTACGAGATTTGAGGGCGTTTCAGCAATTCCTACCCATCATCCTGCAGTCATCGATTCCTGTCCCCCTAAAAAAAACTTAAATTCCTCGACACATCCATATGCTTTGTCCCGAGAAGAATCATGACAAAAAGAACGGTTTGGTTTTTTTGGTAATAAAATATTTATTTCTCAAGACAAATGATTTACAGGGAGCAAAAAAGTTCATTTCTTCCCCATTTCTGAAAAGATCTCACACTGCAGGTAAGAAAACGTCCATGTCTGTAAAATTTCGAAATCTCTCACAAGAAACGACACCGTGACGACAGGCGTGTGTTCTGTGATTGAATCTCGTTCAAGAAACGAAACGACAGATACGTTGCGAGTTGTAATTACTATTTATGGGATAAATTACCAAAAGTGACGATATCGCTGCTAAGGTGGAGATGTATCATTTGGCTCGTCCATATTACTCTAGATCCCAAGACTCTTATATTTAACTTGAAGTTATTTTTCAAGATACACTACGGAAAAAAGGGTAGCACCCCTGTGAAATAATGGGACAGTCTCCATCAAAGCTCTAACGGCAGTGCACGGACTGTTTCAATTACAGTTTCTCAAAATCTCATTTACACTTGGTTCATCGATACCGGACGGAGAAATTGTGAAACTGCGTCCACACCATATTATTACATGAATCATGACAGAAATGACGTGAAAACAACCCTTCCTCTCAAGAAAATCACACGATGACGCTGTGAAAATTCAACCCAAACTTAGTCCATGTTCGTATTATATTTTCATCCTTCCACCAAATGCAGAACACGAAAGCCTAATTGACGAATACCCCGTTATTGCTTTTTTAAAATCAATAAATACCCGGTACATATCCAAATTAGCTCGCCTCAAACAGACGAACAAAGATCTATTGTAAGCCAATACCTACACTGAGAAAATGAGGCCAGCCCGCAAGCCGGGAGCAGAATCGGTGTGAAAGGAAAAACTTTCTTGGCGGCAAAGGCTCAATATATATTGTTGCTCGGAGGCAAAATTGGATTCAGTCGAGCGTAACAACTTAAATTATATTTTACGGTTGATGAAAAGGTGTATTTCTCTCATGTAAGAACCTGTTCAGCATTCTGACTCAATAAAAAGTGTTGGACACACAAGAAACGTTGTTTGACGACTGCGGGTACGGGCCCGGCTACTGGTTGACTGTTACTCACACAGGCCACCCTATGCGTAAGCGCTCACAGGCAACACTAGGGAGTTCTCGCTATAGGCATAGCTGCGACACGTCAAGCTATAATGATAACCGGTGTGACACTCTTAAAAAATTTTACAAGGTAAAATAATCCTGAACTTATTTTCTTTAATTATGTCATGGAATGACAAAACGTGACTGGAAAAAGTATAAGGAAACACATCAGTGATTCTGTACTTGAACTGACCGCAAAGGACATGATAAAGCTGGCCCGTGACAATTTCACTCTGATTGGTGGATACAATAACTCCAAAACTTGAGTTTCATGAATGTCTCCCTTCAATACACAAGGTAGTAGAGTCTGACAAGGAACATGACAGCTTGGCATTTTGGAGAAGTGTGTGCATCTATAAATTTACACAGACTTCCAAAGAAAATAAATCAATATTTCATGATTATTCACATTCTTTTTGTCAAACGTAACAGTTGTACAATAAAAGATTACGGTGTGCTGACAAATGTCACAGAATTTGAATAAAATTGTGAAATTTGTTATTAAATGATGTGATACTGTTAATAAATCTTGTGATTTCATGTTTAAGTTTTACTATTCCCACGCTGAAAGTCGGAAAAAATCCCTGGAATCAGAGTTTGAAGCTTTTTGGAATCAAATCTGGGGTGTCTTTTGAAACACAGGAGTGAGCCAATCAGTGCAGAGTTTATTGGTCCCTGGATCAGTGTCAAGGTATGTGCGGCAGTTCATGGCGTATACTTTACAAGTTCTACACACCAGTACATTCTCTATCATAGCATTACATATTTGTTCCCTGGTCCACTGGGTCAGTGGAATGCCAAAAAGCACACGCCCCAAGTAAAAAATATGTCTGTCCTAGACTGTAAACCACTTGGTTTGCTCAGAACAGTAAACTACTTGGTTTGCTCAGAACAGTAAGGAAGGCTGGACCCATCTCCCAGGTGGTATGAACAGTCCTTGCCTGAGGGTGCCTTTTGCGATGAATTAATACAAGCATACCCCCTAGGACAGAGTTAAATTGTACTGCAGCTTATCATGGGTGCGGTGTTCATCAGTGTTGTGGAAAAGGAATATGCTGAGAAATTTGTGAATTATAATTATTTTGTACTGAGTTACACATTTTTTTATTCAAGAAAGTTTGATTTTTCTCTGCGTGGAAATCAGAATAAATGAAACGACGACAACAAACTGTGCACATAGGCATGATGAGTGAGTGTTTCAAAAATACGTTTTGGAATGAAATTAATTGATAATCCATTTTATGAAAGAATGTGCAATACAATCAAATGTGAGATATGAAAGGTCAATAATTATTTGGGTGCAATGAAAAAAAAAATGTGGGAAGGGATTTGCCTAAAACACAGATTTGAACAAATACGAAGCCCTCGAGATCTGCCTTGTCAAGGTACTTGCAGAGTCAAAAACTGTTTGGAAGCATTCCTTAATCCTCTAAAGTTACTCTACAAACACTACAGTCAGCATTCCCAGGCAGGATTAGACCCAGTGTCGGAGCCAGTTTTGGAGCCTTCCTACATGCAAATTCACCTTGAAATCCACACCTTGCGTAAACTTCACAAGGCATTGTGCGAGTCTTGTGAAGGGTGTTGGATGTACTTAGGGCCTCATTGAGTGGCCCATTCTGCTCATTCATTCTAAAACATAATATTTTACCGTCCAACAGCCCGCTTTAAAAAGTCGCTGGCAGAAGCTTGACTGTTGAATCAACGATTTAAAGCTCGGAACTCTTTGAAGATGTTTTGTTTGTTAAATTAAACTTTGAAGTGCGTGCATTTCTGAAAACTGGTATGTAAGTTGACACAGCATCAGCACCTGGGAAGGCTGAATTCAAGAACGGGGTCCTTCTTTTTCACAGACCATTTTATCAACCTGGGTTTAAACTCTCATTATATTTGTTATGAGACTGGGCTGTAATTTCTTGCTTTCAACTTGGATGAGTGCAACATATTCAGCGTGTCAAAACAACAAAAACGCAGGTTTTGCGTAAGTCTGGAGAATCTAATTTTTTGTCAACTAATGTGATTTTTCCAATTCCTGTCCATCACTGACTCGGCTGAAAGACCCCATTCAACCATTAATGACTTTTTCAGATTTCTTTAAATATTGAGACAATTTTACTCACACTTGTGCCAACAAACGGCCCAGGATTTTCTTTAACTAGTTTGCCAAAGACTTGCATTCACTTCAAGATGTTGGCTTTGAAAACATTCAAATCAAGAGGGAAAAAAGAGCATGTACTGTGGATGTTTGCTGATTAAACTGGCAGTACAAATGAATAAGCCAAGTTTTCCTCGGCTGTTTGTACACGTGTTGGTGTTCCAGACATCGCATGTACATGCCCACTAATATCACAGGGTACACAGGTCAATCCACAGACTTCATCAAAAACGAGGTTTGTCCGGCTCTCTGTATAAAGTGAACACTTCACTGTCCAGAAACAAACTATAATTTACTGAGAAGTTTGATTAGAAGTTTTCAGTGGTTCCAACCACTGCTATTATAAAATATTTTTATATGTTTCGACATGTTTTTCACCCATGTGAAGTCTGTGTAACAGGCTGTATGACTCTTACAGGCACGCAGTTGGTCACTGCAGGACGATGTGTTTTTAAAATATTGCTTTCATACGTTTCACTGTCAATTCATATCTTTATATCCTAAAACAAAAAACAACCCAGGCATCAAGGGCTTTCACCACAGAGCATCAGTTGTGGCAATACAAACTTTTGGACCCATCCCTTCAGCACAGAGAAATACAAAGTCTGACTTATGGGAAATACGATGGGATGCAAAAGCAGGGGAGGGGAGGGAGAGGGGGTTGGGGTGACGGATGAAATCAGAGACCATCAAAGTCAGTATTGTGAAACGTCAAGTCAGACAATAAACACAAGATGAGCGTTATCATTACAAGAATCCCATGCTTGGTTCCAAAAAGAACAATAATCTTCCATTCACATCGCCATGGAGAATTTTTCTCAACTTTAATTTAAATCACCAGCCTCTGCAGATTGACTGAAAAATAAAACTCCTCTAAAATTCAAGGTTAGAAATATGATTGCATCGAAGGTGACTGCAAAATGAAATCAGGGTAAGAATTTTGCAAGATGTGTGACTGAGTCTTTGAAGCGTATTTACACAGTGATTGTGGAGGTTGAGTTACGCTACTGAACTGAGGCGACTTCTAACCTGCCATTTGACAAAGGCATGATACCATTTGCACAGAAAAAAGGACATAACAGTCACATAAAACGGTTGGACAGCACCATAGACAGTAGAATCTCACTGTTTTACTGTCTATGACAGAACTTACAACCGAAGGACAATTATTATGTCCTTATGGGTTACATTGCGGACAAAAAAAACCATGCATCAGTTACTTTCTGCGAATGAAATCGGAGATACAACCCGCAGTTGTCTGATCTAGATCTGCTACTTGTCATCGTCTGAGTGACATCACTGTCACCATGGCAACAAGCACACACATGAGTTGCCAAGGGGGGGTTAAAACTGGGACATTCAGTCGCTGCTTGGATCACTGATGAAGCATGGACAAAAAAGAACTTTTGGAAGATAATGAAGTCAAAATCCCTGCCCTCTTTGTTGCAGACCATTAATTCTGGTATGGGGGACACCGAATCTTTGTCAAGTCAAGTGATACAATTGTCTGCCAACGCACTTTGACTTTTTTACATGTAATTTCATTCTAGCTTTAAAACACCCAGTCTTTCAAAACTGCCAGAACAGGCAAAACTTAAAAGACATTTCCTCAACGGACACAAAAATGGCGGATCATTACCGCCATGAAAATTAACAGTACATGTTGTAAAGCATAAGTGACTTAATTATTAAAATGTACGACATTGAATACCAACTAGAATAAAGCTAGTCTATTATCGATTTTGTTAAACCCGGCCCAAAAGCTTCCAAACAGACATTTGACCCACCATGTGTTCATAGGCATATGAAATTTCTATTTCTGAGAAATATTTCACTGTTGTGTCCCAGGGCTGACAGATACACTATCTAGCATTGAAACGGAACATCTTCCCTCCACACAAAAGTTTTCAAAGTGACCAGAACAAACATGACACTCGTTCTGTCATCAACAACAACAAGCATTCAGTTTAGTCACTGAACCATAAAAACACCTTCCGGGTCTTTTTCTTCACATGATTTCGTCCAGTCTGCATTGCTTGAAAGATGCTTGAGTTTGTGGAATCATGGAAAGAAACTGGGGCAAATTTGATCGAGTCAATAATGTTAGGGATAAGTAGAATTGGCCTTTGACGGGAAAGAAGAGGAGGCCTTGTTTTGGTGGATGGAGTACAAGTTTAAAGAGCTGTCCATTGTTTATTGATGTCTTGCACTTCAACTTGCATAGTTGGTTATTGCTTCTTGATTGGGTACATCACCTCCGCACTTCCTGTAATGAGTCACAGATATAGGTTTGATTGTGATTGGTTATTCCATGGAATGAAAAGTTAGCTGTGATTGGTTTATTCCATGGAATGAAAAGTTAGCTTGGCAGTGAGAAGTGTTGTGGAGAACCACAAAGTCATCATCAGTCTAAGAATCAGTCAGTGAGAATATTGATCGATTGCTCTGATATACACACAGAAAAAACAGACAGATAGACAGGGTTTGACAAACAGAGAGTCCAACCGACCAACAGACAGTCAGTCAGTCTATGTCAATCATGCTATGGGTTTGTCTTTTGCCTTGCTCATAACTTCTACGAGAGCGTAAGTTTGACGGTTAGCTTATAAATTGATGTGACCAAAGAACCAAGTCAATAATGTTGATAATATACAAAGTCTGACAGCCAGTAATACACTATTTGAAAATTACAGGATTGCAGAGCTAGAAAATACACGAGCTCGTCAAAGAATCGAAATACTAAATCTGCTGTCAATATTGCCATACGCATGTTAACTCCACCAGTAATCAGATCAAAAATTGAGAAAATGTCAATAAATTTTTTAAATCATACCAGGTGTTATGTAAACATATCTTAGTGTTACCACCAAGTGCATTGAGCATCAATTTTGCTAAATCACCATGACATTACATTAATTCCAAGACACAACAATTTTATCAAGAATCTTTCTCACCTCTTTTCTCAGATGTTCATTCTTTTCCTGATTATTGCCAGGTTCTGCAACTTTAAGATTTTCCTCGATCACGACATTTCTGAGATCGTCTTGCATTTCTTTCTGGAAAGCATCTCCTCCCTCTTTCATTTCTCCTGCATGGACATTTGGGATATGCTCATTCTCTTGGTTTAAATTCTTCAGAATTTCCAGATGGTCTTCGTATAAAACTTTTTCTTGGTCCTCGACTCTCCTCTCTCCAAGATCTTGTGGTTGCAGCTGGGGGTCTGGCACAACGGCATGCTGTTTCTGCTTGATTTCTTCAATGTCATGGCCAATGTCAAGATCTCTCTTTTCCCTCTCCACTTTGTCATCATTGGGTTCATGGTTTTTATTGCCGTGGTGGCCGTTCTGTTTCTTAGCATGTCCGGCGTTCGACTCTTTATGTTCATTATGCAACTCATCCTGATGATCTTTTTTCTCAACATTTTGAATAATGTCATCGACAGTGTCCTTGGGTTTATGAACGATGCCGTCTTCTTTTTCCGCCTGTTGGCCCTCAACTCCAAGAATGTCCCTGGGTTGGGGTTGTGGGGCAAGCGCTTTGACATTGGTGTCAACCAATCCGACAGGGTTGAGGTCAGCCGGTGGAAGTTTAATGTCATGGACCGGTTGGTGTTGATTGTCTGCATTGAGCACTGGCACGTTGCCAGCCGGGGCATTGTCAGCCGCGGGGGCGACAGCATCCGGCACGACGACTTTGACTTCAGCGAGTTGCGGCTGACCCAGGTTGTCCACCGCAGCAGCAGCGGCGGCATCATGGTGATGCACTTGATGATGACCTCCGTGGTGCACAGGCGCTGCTGCCGCAGGATTTGCTGCCGCTGCAGCTTCTTTTTCCACTGCAGCCGGGTTGCCATCATTCACGTGCTGCTGATGATGCGGCTGTTGGTTCTCCTGAAGTGCGGCCTTTTCATGAACGCCTGCATCGACTTCGCCAGCTGCCAGCTCCATGGATCCTCCGTCATGTTGCTTCTTCAACACTTCAATCACTTCCTGCTGTTGCTCTATTATCTTCTCCTGTATGTCTTGTTTCTCTTTCAGCTCATCGATCATTTTCTGTTGCTCTTCGTGTTTGATGTCCTGCTCTTTGACTTTCATCTCGACTTTTTCCTCTAGACGACGATGAGCTTCATCATCATCTTCCTTGTCCCCATCCTGTTCATCCCCGTGTTGCGCCAACAAATCGATTCCATCAGGGCCTCTGTCACCAGGACCACCTTGAATCTGTTCTTCCTCTTTGATAACTTTGTCTTCTTCAACAACTGGCTCTTCTCTCTTCTCTTTTTCTCCACCTTCACCTTGGAGGAAACATTTAACAAACAAATACATCAAAGAACCACGTCTGACTGTTTATAAGATTTTTAAGAAATAGATGAAATTCTTCAAATATGTCGGTTACCCCGTTGCTGCTGCCTGAAACACATGACCATACATCTGCTACAGTACATTCCTGACGGCTTAACTCTAAAATCTATCGAAGGCTCTGATAAATAACTGCACATACCTGTGTCCTTTATTATTTCTTCGGCAGGTTTTTCAACTATTTCCTGTAAACAAACGATGTTGGAATTTTAGAATGCGTGCATCATTATTAAACAAACGAGGATATATCAAGGATAAACTGCACAGTATGTTCGGCACAATTGATGATCAAATATTTCTGAACATTAACCAAGAGGAATGTCTTAACTCACGACCATCTCATTCAGTTACATCCTCACTTATTCATTTATTCATTTTCATTCTGTAACCACTCTTCAATCTTTAAAACCACATGCATAGGTTGGTTTACTCTGAGTTTTCATAAAATTCAAAATGTTATTTTTAGGCTTATACGACACATATCAAATTTTTTTGTGTGAAAAAAAAGGGGTTTTGGAAAATCGAATTATTCTTGAATACTACGAATATTTCACTCCATCAACAGGTTACATTACTGGATAAAGAAAGGAAAAGTGATTTTTGGAAATTATTTCACTGTAATTTATCTGTATGTAATGTGAAGAATGCTATAATTCGGTCATTTTACACAAGTCATTTTGTCACGACTGGGGTTGAAAAACAGCCATCAAATGCTGAACAGATTTGTTCATCCCAGATGTACACATTTAACACATTTGTGTCGTGACCCAATAAACACAGGGTTTGGCCACACCAAAGAAAACAAGATTAGTTCAAATCAAAGCGGTGACCTTTGAAAAATATGTAGGTATAATCTGTATCTCCTCAGGATGGTATAATTATACAATTGAAGATTACATTTTAAGCAAACTTTAACACATTGTTTTTTTCAAAATTGTGCCTTCTTTAATATTTCAAAAGCTGGACACGAATTTCCACTCCCCTTAACCCTTGGGCGCCAAAGTCAATTTTGTCACCTTTGGAAAATATACTCTAGTCGATTATTTTCAGATATTTGTCCAAATTTTGATAACAAACTGTAGTCAGAGAAATGTGATATCCAATTGGTCCAAAATTATCAAAACATTACAGAAAAATTCATAAAAATTAGTAAAAATGTTGCACTAAAATTTTGGTGGGAAAAAATACAGCACTCAAAGGGTTAAAGAAGATAGGTCCAACTTCACAAATGAGGACACTAAGGGTGATACCAAAAATCCGAAACGCAAAAGTTATCACTGAGAAATTTTAAAGTGCATACTTTACTGTCTGCAGGTGCATGGGGAATCGGCGGTTCTTGTCTTTTGTCAGCGACGACTTCAGCTTCATTTCCTAAAAAAAACGGACACAACACAAGCACACACACACAAAAATGAATCAAGATGAGAAGTCTCTCCATGAGAGGTGAATTCCGTCTGATATTTAATCTAGTGAAGTACAGAGCAAAGTACTCATGATTCATGCGATCTATAGCAAGCTTATTGAGTATTTACAGAGAGTGAGACAGCCAGGGTAATACAAACAATACTGTGAGAGTTATTTCTATTTTTGATTTTTTCTCTTGTCTGTGACTTGGTGATGTGGTCCGTGCATTGCTGGTACAAAGGCACTTGCGCCGTGCCGTGCCCTTTTACAGACACGGGTTTCAGAGTTCTCAATGATCTGAAAGTCAACAAAGCTCTGAAACCAGACACTGTACACTCAATAAGACCAATTACAGGGTTAGCCAGCAAATAAAAAGAATGTACGGAGTCAAGAGTATGGACACAGATTGGCAGCGGCACTTTGTTTAAAGTTTGTTTGGGGTTTCTATTCTCCTGGATGTTTTCGTTTCAAAGAAAGCTGTAAGAATTCCCTACCTCTTCTACTTTCATGGTTCGGGCCATAACAGTGAATACACTCTCTGGCTCTGTAAAGGCCCCGTGTTTCTTTTCCCTTTGTTAAGGCTAAACATTTCCAGGGACACTTGTGATATGTACAAACAAGAGTAGAAGTAGCAATATCCAATGTCCGCTTCAAAAAACTCCCATCGAAGTGAAATCGCATAGTGAATATTCACTGAATTTTTTGTCAGCTTGGTCTTTCATGAAAAGTGGTTTTATTCCCTTTATTCAAAGTAAGGCTAAACTTTACTGTGCTTCTCAAACAAGTGGCCAACTTTCAACAAAAACCTACAAAGTTGCATTATTTTGAACTTTGAAGTACAACCAAACTTCCAATACACTGTTGTTGACCTTATCAGTATCCTGAATGTGTCTAGTTCAAAAAGGGTCATCCACAGTGTTACAATGTCAAGTACATTGCAATGCTGGATGATTTTTTTTTTTGAGGCAATTTTCTGGTTCAGGGGTTTTAAAATAGAACAGACACAAAAAAGTCAGGTCAGGTCAGGCCCTGGCAAGATTGATGACTGACTTGACATCTTGACAATAACCTTGACCTGTAGATGTGTTGACAGGTCAGAAATAAAAAGGACAATAGCTGTCCCCACCAAAGCAAGACAGCATAAATGTACCCAGCAACTTACCACAAGATTAGCCCTAACTAAAATATTTACCACTTCTAAAATCATATAATCTTTAACATCCTGCCTGGTGTTTTGATTTTGGATTGATTAAAATCTTAATCAAAGTGTTAATTTGTGTGATTAGGATGAGAGGCCCTCCCCTAATGGCACCGCAGCAAACAGATAGGATCATTAGCAAGCAGATGGAAGTAGCAAAAGGGTTTAAAATCACACAGCCACTATGGAGAGATTAAAAAGCAATGCTGTTTCTACTTTGATTGGCAAGTCTAAGCAAACGCTGAATTTGACTGGCTGCAAGAAGAATTATTGGCATGCAAATGACGGTAGCTATGGTAACCTGGTGGAAGCCATTTTGCGAGTATCTGGCCTACCTCGGTCATCAACATCACCTTCAACGGCTTTCAACTTCTCATTTGACATCTTTCCTTCCACCTCCTCCTTACCATTGTCCAATTTCCCATCATGCAATTGTTCCTGACCCTTCCCCTCACCTACACGAGGCCCATCCGCCATAGCAACCTGACCTCCTTCACCGTTACCTGGGAGATTGCCATCTTTTTTCTCCTCCCCCTTCTCCAAGACACCACCTTGGACAGCCTCATTCAATACATCTTTACCTGAAAGACACGTTGGTTTGTTTGTTTTGTTTGTTTACTCCATTCTGTGACTACCCGTTACACCAATTCACCGGATGCAACACCAAATAAAGTGACAAATTAACAATATACAATCTAGGTATGATTAACGCATATATTTTATCGCAAAACCATGATCTCCAGCAGCCAGTATGTACTTTGTCAAATGTGCTATCGACAATATTTATATCCGGTACAGGAAATTAAAAATGTCATATGGCAAAAAAAATACATAAACCCACTTGGCCTGGTCATGATATGATATACATAGATGAATGATTTATGTTTAAAATTTATAACTAATGATTCATGATATTAAAATTTGAAATAACACAGAGTAGACTTAATGCAGAGTTGCTTTGTCTACATTCTGCCTGTAAACTAAATTGTGAATATATTCTTTTTAGACAACACTGGTATTGACATCGAAGTGACTTCACCTAATGTTTTCTTTCCCCGTTCTACAATTTTGGAAATCCTGGACTAGGCTTTTCAGTACTTCCAGAATAAACACATGGAATGCCGATGAAAAAATATATATCGATCAAAGAGGCCAAGATTACGTCGAGAAACTATACAACATACGCAGCACTGTTCTGATATCGAGATATACTAATAGCTTCAAAACATGAATGTCATGGAATTGGGGTCACTCGAATTCTCAGAAAAACTCTTGAAGTGGGCGGAAATTCTGAAAAACTAATGTTCCAAACAAATCTTGTTTTTTAAATACCAACAGCAGCAAACTAAGCCATTGCAAACATTTCACAAGCTTTAAAACTGTAATAAAATTGTATTATTTATTTCCCTTTATCATTGCATTGTTTTTTTTCTTCATGTAGCTATTACTTTTGTTTGGAGTTGCTAATCTTACCCGTTATAATAAAACACCATTAAACTGTTAGCATGGTCTTTTTTATTTTTTTGATTACTTTTTGTGGATATTAGGCTAGAGCTACCAACCCAGCCCTGTGAGTGTCAACATTTCACATGTATACACTTTTTTGGCCACAAAATGGCAAGTCCACCAGAAAACATTTTGTGGTTTCTGCTTCACATGTATGTGACCAGCTACTCAGCTGCTTACATTTCCCTACAAAGAGCGGTTTATCACCTGTAAACTTTGCAAAAAGTTCATTCTGTGGCTAAGTCTGCAAAACCAGACCTCCTCGGCCTTCCTTCCTATCAATTTAGCCAGAGTAAGGATTTCCAGCAGTGGTGGGGCTCTTACCAATACTGCATTGTTACTATGGAGATCTGTTTAAGGTACTGGTAGGTTAAAAATGTGAATCTCTGTGACCTTTTGGTAGTTGGTGGTATTTGAAAGAGCAAACTATCACAGAAACTAAACAAATATGTTGTTTAACTTATAAAGCTTCCTCATATTTAGAGGTTTCTGGAATGAAAAAAATTTGAGCAAAGCTCTGGGGACTAATGGGTCAGGAATTTCAATAAATACATACATTTTGAGCAGAGGAGTCTGGACTTCATTTCAATATAAAAATTTTGATTGTGTATGTTACATTGTGACAGAGACTGAAAATTTTATAAGATTTAATTTTGTGCGACAGAGTTTGACGGAGAAATTTTAAAAGTTAAATTCTCTACCCCACAAAAACACTGTACAGAATTTAATTCCGTGCCATGGAATTTGACTGGAATCCCTTGCAAAGCTGGACTAAAAAGGGCTTTAAAAAATAATAACAGAGCAAATTTTATTTTTATATTTCATTAGAGCAACATTATTTCTAGAAGGAATGTTGGATGCCACCCTTAAAAACAGGGATAGCTTTAGGTTCTGCTATTCCGAAATGGCAAAGTTTACAAAGAGCAAACATGCCAGAACTACTGTATTGTTGACAGTATGGCTTCGGTTTGCTTTGACTTAAACCGACTGTTTGACCTGTACGGTTCTGAGACAAACAGACGCTGCTTTGACTCTGCAGACCCTTGTTAGGATTCCATTTGTTTCAATACAAAAACAATGCCAAAAAGAAAGAGGAATCTGTCAAAAGAATTTGCATATGCACGCTCTAAATCAAAATCGAGATTCCTAGAGAACGATTTTAAAAGTTTACAAATATCCTTGTTACTTTTAGCGAACAAAGCGACAGATTTTTTTTGCTTTATCATCAAACAAGGCTTGAATGGTCAACACTGACTTAGAAACCTGTCGACATAGATATGGACAGCCTTTGTCAAATACACAAAACAGTCAGGTGACCGACAGACACCCACAATTTCAGTTTGCATGGTCAATTTCAGCCACCAAATATACATATTTAAATGGTCAATTTTTAGACACAAGACATGCTAAATCAGTCATGTTTTTTTTTTTTCGCTGACACTGCACGGTGACTTGTTTGATTCTAAAGTTCAAGGTGATTCTTAGCAATATCTAAGTGGCCGCACAAGAGGTTTGTACCTGCATAAATATTTTTACTCTATATAACTGTCTGAACTGAGATAAATCAAAACTGTGGAGTGACGTTTTGATGTTCAATTAAACTTGTTGACTAGGCGATGTCCACAAAACCCTAATAACACAGCTCCACTAATAGTTTCACATTTCCCCAAAGTTCAAGACTGCTATTTTGTTCTGGCTAAAATGCACTGACAATAAAATCAAGAAAAAACCTCCGCTACATGTGGCTTTACACAAGGTTTGAGTGAAAATGCATATCATACAAGCATAAGTCGCTAAACAAAATTTATTTTTTGGAGCAATTCTAACCAAATCTCAGGTACCCACCTGTGGATGGAGTAAATATTATTGCTATTATATTGTATCAACAAGAGAGTTTCTAGCATTTATAAGTGATTTTCTCTGCAGTTGAACTTCAAAAATGGAGAGAGATTTTAAAGTTGAACTTCTGTTATTGAACAGACCAAGCACTGTGAATGAGAGGAATATGAAGCATGTATACTTGGCAGTGACCGGCAGAAGTCAAGCAGACGACAAAAAGTGACATCCCGCCCTTTGGGCAAAGCATTTGTCCAATGTTAAAATTGGGCAGTTCTCAACGCACAATTTCAACATTATTTTCAATATCCTAAAGATCTTCAAAATGCAGTATCGCATACATGCTACATGAATAGCACCAACTGAGTATGAACAACACTCATTTCAGCTGAGCATGTTGAATAAATTTTGAAAAACCATTTGTAAATCATTACAGTTAAAACAAGTAAGTCACTGAGAGATCTAGACACTTGATCTTTGAAGTTCTCACTTATGCTGTTTGCTCTTTCTTTAAAATACAATTGAAAACCCAGGAAACATGGATGACAGGACTAACATACACCTATTGCTGGTACAGAGCTGTACTGGAAAACCACCGAGTGATAAAAATGTGAATTAAAAGATGTGCTAAACACTATTCCTGTTGTGAACCTTTTTATGGCTTCTTCCTGTGAACTTCCTGGAAACTATTTGATTGAAGGTTTGACAACAGAGGCCCTTTTGCTGTCTTTAAATAGCCTGGGCCCTTTTCTAGTCCTACAGAGACCTAAGTACTCAGCAGTGGAAATGTTAAACCACATCTCACATGGCGTCTAGTTTGGAATATTTTTATGACAGAAAATTGAAACTGTTCCTAAATGAACTGTAGGTTTCATATTTTCATTTGAATTTAAACACATTAATAAATTGAAATACAGCTTAAATTCCAAAATGCTGCCCCTCCACCTCAAGATTAAGAAACACATTTATTAGAAAATACACCAACACCACAACTTAGTATGGAAAAGATTGAGTAATTACATATTACCGGTACTACAAATTTACACAAAATCAGACATGTTAGTATACGGTTTGTGAAAAATGTCTTTTACGTTGAACACTGAAGTGAGAACGGAAGTCAGAAATTTACCTGGCACTTCTAAGTTTTGTTCAATGATCTGGTTCTCGTCCAGGACATTTTTGTTTTCTTCGAGATTGAGCTGGTCTTGGTCCACACCTGGTATATTGATGTCTACAACAGGCTTCACAACATCTGTGTCATCAGGACGTGATTGTAAAGTGGAATAGGTACTGGCAAACATGATTATGATGCCAATGAAAAGAACCATCTGGGGAAAAAAAGAACGGTATTCCTCACAAAACTGCAGAGGCACTGACAGAATGAAAGAACTAAAGTAATTTTGCAAGTCTCGAATTCCATGCACAAAACTCAACTTTGTTGTATGTTCCCCTCTATCTGTCTGTCTGTCTGCGCTCTCCCTCTCTCTCTTACACAAACACACACACACACACACACACACATACACACAAACGCACAAGCATACAAGCACATGTACACATGCATAAACACCCACATGAACATACACAACACGTACACATGAACACAAAATTAACCTTTGTGGAAATTTCCTGCAGTAATTTACATTTTGTGTTCAGTTGAGAATAATTTGTCAGGGGTTTTGTCAAATACACTGAAAAGTTTAACAAATTTGAGTCAGGTAATTTTTTAGCCAAATACACTTTTGTTTTCAACAAATTTGAGTCTGGTGTGTAATCTGACAAATTTAATGAAAAAAGCAAAACAGTACAACCTTATCTGGCAGACTCATTGTTGGAAACAATCAGCACCAATAGGATAAGGAAAGTCTCTGTTCAAACATGATTATGAATCTAGTCCCTGTTAAAGACTGATTGATTACCATATAGGCACTCTTTGAGAAAGATATCTGTTTACTGATATGTGCAGGTTATGTAAGGGAAGACACCAATACACTGAAAAGTTTAAAAAATTTGAGTCAAGTAATTTTTTAGCCAAATACACTTTTGTTTTCAACAAATTTGAGTCTGGTGTGTAATCTGACAAATTTAATGAAAAAAGCAAAACAGTACAACCTTATCTGGCAGACTCATTGTTGGAAACAATCAGCACCAATAGGATAAGGAAAGTCTCTGTTCAAACATGATTATGAATCTAGTCCCTGTTAAAGACTGATTGATTACCATATAGGCACTCTTTGAGAAAGATATCTGTTTACTGATATGTGCAGGTTATGTAAGGGAACACACGAGGATTGCGATACCACACTGATATTTCAGCAAGGTAAATTTCAGATGGATATGAACAGCGTTGAGGCTTTTTCCATGGAAGGGTGGAATTCTGTATGGAAAACAGTCAGTAATTTCAAGTTTAATATTGTTTTGTACTTGGAGATGTCACTTAAATAATTCAATCAATATCACTTCCCATTGCGACAGCAAAACTTGAACATGGGCTGGAATAATCTGATTTTGCATTTCTAATAAATTTTGTTGAAAATGACAAAATCAATGTAAGAGACTTTCGTGATGCCATTTTAAAGGGACAAAGTCTGCCATTTTTCATGAATTTCGTTTGGTGCAAGATACTACTTATATTATTTGACATGTTGAAAGATACTGAATAAATGGGTGAACATGCATACATTCGACCCCAGTTTTAGACAAATTAAATGAAACCATCGTGAAAAAGAATTAATGGTCATGACCATCAATTCATTTTTGTGATGGTTTCATGTATTGTGTCTAAAACAGGGGTCGAATGTATGCATGGTCACCCATTCATTCAGTATCTTTCAACATGTCAAACAATATAAGTAGTATCTTGCACCAAACGAAATTCATGAAAAATGGCAGACTTTGTCCCTTTAAGTGAACGTCGACAGGGACCTGCAGGGTGCCTCTGATTCAGTGCAAGCACCGACTGTAGAATTTCCGAGCAGAGCCAAGATGGCACGGCCACGTTACCTGGGCTGACTTGACACCTGGTCCCTTGGGTAAACATTTCAAGAACATCAATGCAGGAAATATGTATCCAATCATGGTACCAGTTGTAGAACCTGTCAAGCCAAGGATTGTCTCAACTGCAAAACAAACAAAATATTAACATGCAAACAATGAACAAAATCAATATTCAAACGGTGAATGATGTTTTAGTTTTCAATAGCACATCTCACCACAAGCTATAGGGTAAAATAATCTTTCTATAAAAGCTTCTGAAAGTTTTCTTATTGTAAAAAGTCAGATTTTTAATCCCAAAGTGAAATCGGCTTCAGTTTGTCCATATTGCTTAAAACTCCTTAAAACTGTGACAACGTCTCATTCAGCAAAAATTATATTGAAATAACTTTCAATTTGATCTTAGGAAGATATAGACTAACATATTTATCATGGACAGAAAATGGTCGGACCTTTTAAATCGTAGTTTTTCTGCTTTTGATAGAGAACTGGGCTTGCTATAACCTGTATTTTACAAGTTTCATATGCATGGAACTACTTTGAAGAAATTTATGTTTTTGACACCTGGGGCAGTTCACTCAAGTTCACGCCATAAAAAGTTTTGAGCATGTCCCGACAAAGGGTTGAAAACAGCAGAGAATAACAAACCCTATTGAAAGTTCTTATTTGGGTCAAGGCATTATGTATACCACAGAAAGACCAGCGCTGACCTATTGAGAAGCCTGACCTATCTTACAGCTGTTCTACTGTGTTCTGAGTTAGAAATGGATTTTCCTGGATACGATTGGACAGGAAACAGTGCAACATATGGTTATTGTGTAAGCACTGTAAAAATGTCATTTTAAATGGCAAATTTGAATTTCTCATAAAATTTGGGAGTTATTTGCAACCTTGTACCGACTGCGTGAGTGAAGTCACGTTGTCAGGTGTAAGAGCAGATGTGTGAGTTAATAGTTAACTGACAATGCACACACTCACCCAAACATACATGCACGTGCACACAAACACGTACACAAACACACAAACACACTCTTACCATTAGGGATGGCGATACCGACAATCAGAGTGAAAAACACAATGAAAGATGTGATGAGTTGATGTCTGCCCTGCGGAATATGCTCCCCTCCACCACCTGGGTTTTCTAACGATGGTCCCTGAATAAAAACACAAGAGAAATGTATTTCTTTAGACTGCAAGCCCTGTGTGTAACATTTGTCTGTAGACAGATGTCTATGACGAGAGAAAAATGTGCTAGTGAGTAGTCATGGTAAGTAGAACACTTCGAAATAACAAAATCATACCATAAAGCAGTTACACCCTCATCACCTGCTTGGTGTTCTGCCTTTGAAATGATATGCAGAGTTCAAACGAATTCAAAGAACAGAAAGTATCAAAGAAGACAGGAGTTGATATATTTAAAATTGCATAAAGAATGTGTACGTAGTTTTTTTAAATACAGCACTATATGAAAATCAAAGGAAAGCTTAATTCACTCATCTCTAACAGCGACCGATGCATGACTTCAAACTTGAAGCCACCACGGTAATCAGCAATTTTGATTTCAGTAAATTCTTACTTATCAATGATTGTGCATATCAAGAAGCTCTATCATTGTACGATTAAACTAAAAATCTGAGCATTATTACATCATGTATTTTCGCCCAACATGGAGATTTCGTCCCACTGAATTCAAAGAACAGAAAGTATCAACGAAGACAGGAGTAGATATATTTAAAATTGCATAAAGAATGTGTACGTAGTTTTTTTAAATACAGCACTATATGAAAATCAAAGGAAAGCTTAATTCACTCATCTCTAACAGCGACCGATGCATGACTTCAAACTTGAAGCCACCACGGTAATCAGCAATTTTGATTTCAGTAAATTCTTACTTATCAATGATTGTGCATATCAAGAAGCTCTATCATTGGATTGCAAAACCAAAAATCTGAGCATTATTACATCATGTATTTTCGCCCAACATGGAGATTTCGTCCCACTGACCTGTGACCCTGATATCAAGGTGTTAATGCTGGCCCTGCATGGAAATATCATCATTGGGAAACTCAGAGCCACTGAGATGACAAAGCCCATCTTCAAGAGGTCATTGACAAAGGATGTTTTGAAATTCATCAGGACATCGCCCTTGATGCCTTGTTCACAGAAAGCCACATAGCCGAAGAAACCGACCTGAAAGAGAACGGCAGACCTGATGGAATCGGGGAAGGAAACTGGGCTATGTGGAAGTCATCCAAAGGCAATGTTGGTTGACTTTATTGTGGGTCTACGGTCGATTATTAAACCACCAAGGACTTCAAATTCAAAACCGTCTACTTAGAAATGGTAACTGAACAGAGAAGTCAACTAGTAACATTCTTGTTTGTGGTCAATTTTCTGTTTGAAGTCCAAAATGTGGAAGTGAAGTGGTAGGAAATGTAACACACATCCTGTAGCTCTGGCGTACCTACTGCACTGATTTAATCTGCATTGTGAAAATAGCAGACTTTTTTTCTTTGCGTCTACATTGATAATCATTGATTTGGATGGAATAACTACAACGTTTTTTTCAGAGTCTTATGAAATGAATCATTTCAATATATTGGCAATTAAATATCACTGTAATACCTCCATATCAGAAGTGAGAGAATTTCTAATCATACTGCAATGTTTTCTCATTATTCCATTAACCCTTTGGGTGCTCTAATTTATTCCATCAAAATTCCAGTGCAATATTTTACCAATTTTACCAATTTTTATGAATTTTTCTGCAATTTCTTTGATAGTTTTGGACCAAATGGGCATAACTTTTCATTGGCTACAATTTTTGACCAAAATTCTGGGGAAAATCTGAAAAAAAAAAATTGTTGGCGTTATATTCTATAAAGGTGACAAAAATTGACTTTGGTACTCAAAGGGTTATTAGCCAATGCCGTACATTCCCTGGTTGTCACTTACCATGATGTAACAGAATGCCACCATATTCACAGCCCCTTTGACAACGTCATTCATTTTCCTCTCCGTCCTATCTGGCAGCGACTCATAGACAACGAACACTTGCCTGCAAAGTCACAAATTAATAAGCGAACATCAAAGTTTGCACGAAAAAAAGGACAAAATATTCCTACTTCTGTTGATATTTGACTGACTTTTCACCTTGTATTGTAACAGCTGAAGAGACTTGTGTCACAGCTTTCTCTCATTTCTGTATTGAAAATAAATGTGTAAATAAGTGTCAAAAGTGGACAAAATCACGGTACCTTGCTTAAGATATTCAAACCCTGAGTGGCTCTATTGCAGTCTAACCTTGCTACAGGCAATTATGAAAAACTGGCACCAAGTCTTGGTGCTCTTCAGGTAGAATGCACCTAAGGGAAGATATTTGGACTCTCAAATTTTTAGTCCTTTTCTGATCTACCACTTGTAAGGTTCATTTTAAAGCTCTTGGAGTAAGAAAACTTTTCACTATCTTAGTTTTTCGAAAATCAAAAATTTTATTCCCAATAGATTTAATAGAGGAATTTCATCGGTAAATATCAGGTAATTTGTTTCTCTAGTACCAAAATTTGCAAAGTGATCCATGATTTTTATGTTCGATTTGGAAAGAGAATGACTAAAAGTCTCCTTTAACAAAGTTTGAGCAAAAGTTTAAGCCTTTCACTTTCAAGGTGCATACTACCTTAAAGCTTATTTATGTCAATGAAACACTGAGATTCTCAAATGGCATAGCGTAAAGGTACAACATTTGTGTGTGTACATTCTGTCAACAAAACACATACTTTACTGAATACACAAGACATTCAGGAAGACTTACGTATGGCAGGTGAAGGCGAGGGAAAAAATTGACAAGCACTGGAATAATCCCTCAGTTCTCCAATAACTGGCATGAGATACCCATGAAAATGATAACAGTGTTGGAAAACTTATCAAAATAATCTGTCGAGAGAAAATGATTACATCAATCCAACATGTTATGAATTATTCTGACATCAAATCATAATCTTTGATATCTCACATCTTGCTTTATTCAAGATTGCAGTGAATGCATTTTCCTTTTTTTCAAGTTGTTTGCTCAGGGATGTGTTTTTTTGTTGGTGTTTGGTTTCTGAAATTGCAACATACCGGTATGGGAATAAAATAAACTTTTATATGAAAGTCAGGTAAAGATACCTTCAAACTCTTATGACAAAAATTTTAAACTTTTGTGCGTAATAATCTTAGATGGTGCACTGTTTGTCCTGTGTCATCCAGGCTTCTCCAGCAGACATTGACTGCAGTCATGTACAGTAAAACCTGTATAAACTGAACTGTTCAGGGACTGAGCAAATTGTTCGGTTTGGAGAGGTATCTGGTTTATAGAGGTCCTTTCAACATAGAGTTCTATTGGAATGGGCCTGGGAAACGGGTTCAGTTCAGACAGGGTTCGGTTTAGACAGGTTCCACTGTACAATTTTTGTGTAATCTCATGCAGCGGGGAAAATAGCCTATTCAAAATTGTTTTACAATTTTTATCTCTGATGTTGAGAATCGGAAAATGAGGGGAGAGATATTAAGAATCGGAAACAAAGAAAGATCAACGGACATAACTCGAAGTCCGAAAAATATGCCTATGTGACAATTTAGGGAGAATTATGATGAGGGGGCAGGTGAAATTCAAACATTGTAACCATAAATATAGAAAAACTAACATACATCGTCTGCTACACTTTTATCTGACCTGGACAACACTTGCACAGGCTTAGTCTGATTTACCTGGTGGAATCAGACTCAAAGGAAACGTAACAGACGCGGTGTGGGAGGAACGGGGCTCTCAGTCAACAAAAACTTTTATTCAAAGCTGCCTTTATTTTGCAAGTAGTGGTTTCTTCACTTCAGTCACAGCACGTTGTAACAAGTCTCTTTTCTGCTGAGATGGCGAAAAAAACTTTGAACAAAAAGCCCTATGTTCTGGCGTCCACAATGTGATTGGTTAAGATGGTATTAAAGAGCTCAAAATAAACATTCAATGACTTCCAATAAAATCTTTGATTGAATCATTGTGTTGGGCAAACCGGGTTGAAATCCCCTTTCAGAAAACTTGACACAACGTAAATTTTGAGCACAAAGTTGCTTGTAATCTACTTTCATAAACTGAAAAGATGTCTGTTGCATTCTCCTTCCTGTATTTCAGCTGTCCTTGTTACAACGATAAAAAGCTGACAAAAGTCAATACATACCTAATTCATGGTACGACTCAATTTAAGAGTTACACACAAACCTCAAAATGTTAGGTATCTTTTCACAGTGTGAGCAAAACAATTATAAAGTGAAGGATTGTGGAAAATACGCTATTTCTCATCACTTCTCAGCTACGGAACAAAGAGACATTTAACCAACCTACACATCTCTGAACAAAGAGTTAGTGATTGCTATACAGACTATCAGTGTCCGTACATTGCAATGATTCTTCAAATTTGTGCAATTATAACTTAAAACATATTTTGTGTACGACTGTCAATCACATTCATTCATGGCATCTTGAGATTTGCTAGGATAAAATTTAATTTTTTGAAGGAATCAACATCAACATACTTAACTTCACCAGTATAATCTTAATTCTCATTGACTTCAGTATATCAGTTAGTTGACACACCTTGCAGCTACATTGTATTGTCATCACCGATCAGATTTCATTTAATGGCCTCTTTTCATGTAAAATGGCAAACTCTGCATGAATTTTAGATGTTCATATGATGTGGCATCATGTGATGGACCATCATCCTTTGCAAAACAAGAGGACAGGTAAACAAGCCGTCCCTGAAGGAAAGGGACTCATCTTGAAAGTTGTAAACTAAGAATTCAAGTGGGAGACTTTGAGAGGGCTTGTTTGGTTACAGGCTACTCCTGGTTGTCAGGAAGGAACAGGGAATGGTGTTTCAGACCAAAAAACTTTACAGGAAATGTTTATTTCAAAGGCATCGGTGGCTTTCAGAGCTGGAAGATAAACCCACCTGTGCTATGAGTACTGTATAAAAAGAGAATGAGAGCGCACTAATGCTGCTTAACTGCTCTACTTTCCTCAATAAACCCAACGGTAAGACGACAAAGACAGCAGTCAGCATTAACATCACGGTTCGTAGACTCCATGTGTTCTTGAAAGAGAAAGAAAAAAAAGGAGAAAAAAAAATAGGTCAACAAGAATGCACTCCATTACAAACGGGTTTATCCGCAGTTTATATGCAGGGACTCAGTTGATCAGCAGACCTTGAATTCACGTCTGAATACAAAGTGGAGCATTGGAAACGTGACACTCTTGGACAAACTGGACATTGCGATGTGAGAAACATTTGTCATAATTTTGTTTGCTGTCCTCAAGGCTGGCTGATCATACCACACACGACTTGTAATGTCAAGCTACCCACAATTCCAATGGTTTGTCCCCTGCATACAAGTCACGGATAACCCATTGCTTTGATCAAATTTTGTATTCTTGAACTCATATTTTGACAAAACAAATTTGCAAAAATTTTGTGTCATATTATTCAACACATGCTGACGTAAAACATTGTACTTTATTTGGCCGGATTAACAGAAAAGTCAAAGTTACATATCTGTGCCCACAGTGAACTTAAAATCAATGGCAATTGTTAAAATTGTCAATTTCTTACGATTGTTCAAGATCAGGGTTTGAATGGGAGGACAAACGAGGTATAATATATTAAAACTAATGGGCATACTTCAAGTAAGTTACAAAAGAGTTTGCAAAAACTATTAGCGACACACTTCTGTGAATGGGAATGCTCTCTCCAGGAGGTAAAAATTTCTCTGAAATATAGCTCTGAGCAGTCGGCAGACATGCCGCGGATGCAAATCTCATACTTTTCTTGGTCAGAGCAAATCAATGGCATTCTTTGTTTGTCTTGGGAATATCCACCGCTTCTGGCGCTTGGCGGAAGATAATCAAGACATTATTTCCCGCTTTGATTACAGATTTCAAAAAATTCTATGAAAGCGAAACACCCAGTAACATATATATAATAGACCCAACATGGGAATTTATTTGCTGCGAGGGCAGGTGACCATTTGCCTGACAACCTGTGCCGGGAGTTAATACTGGTCCTTGTTGTTAGCCCTGCAGCAACCAAAATTGATATCTCTCTTTTTTTTTTAAAGACGTCCTTGAGAGCCCTGGTCGCCATAGATACACAGATGGGGGTAGCAAACCAGTTGATTTTATGACATGGTTACCATGGATATGTGAAACCTCTGTTCTGGGGTATTTTTTTATAATAAATTTTTGAGGTGACGATAAAGAGGTATTTGGGCATGCCCTGCAACTACGATTGTAAAATTTCTTCTGCTCTCTCTAACATTGGCACTCCCAACCAAGAAAACTCAATCTTTTGTAAAAGCTCTCCTAGTTTCCCCTGCAATGAGATTTTACCCTCACCGACCCCTCCAACTAACCTATCCTACTCCCTGTCCGTTTGGCTTTTTGTCAAGGCGCCTACTAAGCAACAGAATAAACCTTTCCTGCCAGGTGATCATAAAATACTGCTTCCCTACCCTTTGCCCGCCCACTGCTAGGAGAAAAAAATTGCTTACCCACCCACTGGGCAACCGCATGTGAACACGTCTGCACGTACACAGTTTTATTGCCATTCTCTGATTTATAAACACATTTACAAGATTTAATGTTCAAATGAGGACGCTAAAAGAACAATTACAGACTTCGTACACGCATCTATCTTTCACAGATGGAAGAACATGGCTTTTTTTGCATACGGTAACCAGGACAGACAGAGACACATTGATTTCAGTATATGGAATGAATGAACAAATAGCGGGACATATACTAAACCGTATTGCAATTTCACATTTTCCTAGGGAGTATGCATCAACAGGCTAGCACAAGAGCCACATAACAGAACTTGAACTTTCTACATTTTCAGGACCAGAAGGAGACAGTCTGAAAAACACTGTCCGGGTAACCTGTGACTGGCACTGGTGGAAATTTTCAAACTATTATCAAGTTATGAACTTCAATGTATATTACTGTCTTTAATCTTCTCAAATGATGCATATTAAGACAGCAAGTAATATCGAGAAAACCGTAATGATGAGTTTCATGTCCTGTTTGCACAGAGCCATCGAAGCATGTCTGTGATGGTATTTGTTATGAAAAGATTGCCTAAGACAAGAACACACGTGCCAAGAAGTTTCTCACGTAAACAGACAAATGCCAAAGGCAGATGAAGCATTCCAATCACTTATGAGGACAGCTCAGAGTCCTACCTCACTGTAACTGGGGCAGAAAACTTCGAGAAATTGTTACCTGAGGTACTTTTACATGTTCCGTTCTACTACAAGGTATTTAGAACGGGATCAAAATTTGCAGGAAAAAAGAAAGTGGTTCCACATTACTCCCTGTCATTCCATGTCTGGCCATCTACCAAGAAGGTGCTTGTGAACACCTTTCATATGCAGGGGTGTAGCCTAGCTTGAAAAAAGAGGGTAAAATTCCAAAAATTTGGCTGTTGAATTGATATTGGAGTGGTGTTGGAGGGATGGGAGGAAGTAATCCGTAATGACCAGCAAAGTGGCTGGTGGTTTTTGCAAGCTGCAGGCTCTTATCCATACCAGTGATATGTGCATAAAGTAAGAATAATAGACACTCCATGGGTAGGCAATGAATAGGAAAGTCTATTTGCATAGGATTGTGGTGACATCCCTTAGCCTTCAAAATGCTCTGTGTGGTAATTGCCATGTTGCACTACATGTGACTTGGGATTATAATTGAGATGGAACTGTTGAAAAGCAAGTCAAATATGCTTGATTCTACATGCTGGACTCGTGACCATGAATTTGCATCTCAACACAAATACCTCATACAATTAACCTTTATCCTGCCAAGTTCACGTGTCACCCATCAGGTCAAGTTCACAAAGCATAACATGCCCTATATGTTGCATTTCAACAAGAAATTGAATATTTGAAAATTTTTCAAAACACAGATATTCTACACTTGATTTTTCAAGACTAGTCTAAAGCTGTTCTAACGTACCACGCCAAGTGTATGTATGTATCACTTTGGCACAATATCACTTTTAACTGACTCGTCAGATAGGGAGTGAAAGGTCAGCACGATATTAAGGGTTTAACTTTGTCATTTTTGTGGAATGTACAGCAACATTCATAACCCTAACCTGTGCAGGGAAATGCAAGGCTTGTTCAGCATGAGTCAAACAAGTGACTTCACTTACAATCTTTTAAAGTTTACAGACATTTTCACATACTTTACAAAGTTCATTCAGGTAGAATGTGCCTTGCAAACAGATATTCGGACTCTCCAACTCCTACAATATTCTTTTGGCCTACCACTTGTGGGGATTGATTTTGAAGGTTACGGCATAAAAAAAGTTTTCACCAGCTTAGTTTTGTGGAAATCAGGAGTTTTATTTTTCTTCATAGAGTAAAGAGATGGTAGCCATTTTGAATTTCAAATATCAATAAATATTGTTTCTCTGGAACCAAATTTGCACGGTGACCTTCGATTTTCATTCTTAATTTTCAAGTGAATGGTTGAAAGTTTGTTTGAGAAAAGTTTGAGTAAAAGATGAAGTTTTTTATTTTTGAGGCACAAACAACCTTAAAAAAAGTTTTTGATAATGTCAGTGACACTGGTGTAAATTTCACGACACGTTCTTCACGAAAGATAAAGAAATCCGCTATGGGGGAAATTAGAATGATTACACAACTTGGTGAGAAGAATATGAGTGATCGACAAGTCAGATAATGAAGACGACATGATTGAAAACCTGAGCAGACAACAAAGTAGTGAAGTTATGCAATCCATGTTTTCCGTAAAGATTAAAGCAAAAAGCCTTGGACAAATCATCAGCATCTGGGATATCATTTAGACACCGAATTTCAATGATATTCAGATTAAGATGTCTGAGTGAAAAAAAAGAATCAACAAAAAATGAAGTACTGTGTAAACACATTTAACATATTAGTTTTCTAAATTGATTTGGAAATATTTTGCTGAAAAGTTACACAGAGGAAAATTTAGCCATGGACGAAATGGGATATTTTAGGGAAGGAAGATTATGGAATCTGTAGAAATTGGTTATCAACAGGAGAGAAGACGATTGCAAATTCAGGCAATCACTTGTTTAATATAATCACAGTTTGTGGAGGAACTGTGATATAATACACTGTAAAATTATTCGCGATACACTTTGGTTTGAAGTCACCAGCTTATCAGATATCTTAAAGAAGAAATATATAGTCATGAGACTGTGTTACATCAACCAACTGAATGAAAGATAGTCTTCAAAATCATGCCACTGAAATCATGGACCATGAAACTGAATGTACTAGGTTTCATTTCATTCATTCTTATTTTCTTTTCACAAAGGCTCAAGAAAACGTCACTGCAATTGCGTTGTTTACGATCTGTCTTCCTTTTCTTGTAGTAAAATATTGACTCTGATGAAATTTGATGGAGGCCAGAGAATATCACATGTGAAGGTTTTTCAAAAGATTAAACATCACAATCCTTGAAATTGTCTTCAATGTTGTGACGAAAGAAATTTGATATCACAGATACGAGAGAATCTGTCGGTAAATTCGATCAAATCTCCACAGGAGGTAAACTGATCCTAGCAATATTACACAACAATGCTTTGCTTATCATTAATATAAAACATACTTTTAAGTGATTTTTTGGGAGGGTTTTGAGATGATGAGAAAACAACTCCTTGAAAATAATTATGGGACAGGATAGTAATACAATAAGATTCTCAAGTTCAAATTGCCATATTTGAACATGTATTTAACTTTCTGTCATACGGTATGCTTTTATGTGATTCCCCCCTGAAAGAACAAATAGTGACACGTATGCATTTGACATGCTATTTTATCAGCTTATTTACATTTCTTAACAGACATTTATCATACTGTGACTTGTAGTGATAAGTGGTAAGCGAATCCTGTTGGGTATTTTATGCTATGCGAATTAGTATATTGGAAGTCCTGTGGTCCTTCAGTCTAGTAAGTTAGTCTTTCAGTCTAATGTGCTTGTCCTGCAATGTAGTGAGTGAGTCACAGAGTCTAGTTTGCTAGTCCTGCTGTCCAGGTTGCTAGTCACAGTATAGTTTACTAGACGTGGTCTAGTTTGCTAGTCATGGTCTAGTTTGCTAGTCATGGTTTAGTTTGCAAGTCACGGTCTAGTTTGCTAGCCACAGTCTAGTTTGCTTGTCATACAGTCTAGGATGCTGGTCTTTCGATCAAGTTTGCCAGCCTTGCAAAATAGTTTGCTTGTCCTGCAGCGTAGTTTGCAAGTCAGAGAGTCTAGTTTGCTAGTCACATAGTCTAGTTTGCTGGTCCCACAGTTTTCTTTGTTGGCCAAGCATGCATTCTTTATCACACACAGGCGTGATATATGGGGCAAGCTGTACGGAAAATTAGCCGGCCAGTGTAAAAATTTGTTGGTCTTAGACCTAACCTTCATTTTGCTACTAGTATCGTCTGTAGAAACTTGACTGTAATAATTATCAAAGCTAAGGATTCTCTTGTCTACAATTATAGCAACCATTCACATTCTTAGGATAAAGACATACAGCTGAGAAACTGTGCATCGTCTATGCAACAAGATTACAGTACGACTATTTAGGAGAGATTTGATGGAACTTTTGTACACAGTACATGCTGGTTGCAACTTACCTCCACTGAAAACCATTTTGATACGATGGATGGTCCTAGGTCTCCAATTATGACATAAAAAGCAATGCATGTTCCCATCAACAGACCAATAATACTGAAAATTTGAGAAACAAAACAAGAAGAAAGGAAATTCAAAATCACAATGATACTAATTTCTGAAATCATTTCTACCTCTCACATAGCTAAAAGGTATCCAGAAGTTATTGGGTCTACTTTTTTAAGAAATGCCATTACAATTCAGTGCATGCCACTGGATAGTTTTAAAGCGACAAATCAACTTTTTTGGTGTTTCATCTTCAAATCTTCTGAATTGTTCTCTATATTACAGTACCTCCTGTCTTTTACTATCAAGGGAAATTTCAAATTTGTAAAAATACAACAGAGTAGAAAGTATAATCAAGAAAGTTTTGATAAACCAAAGATTAGCACAGTACAAAAAAATACAGGGTTATAAGTGTCTTCACACTGAATATCATAGTTTGACACTAGAGGGCGCACATCCAATCAAAACTGCACATTGCTTGCCCATCTTTCGGAGGCCATGCAGCATAAAAACAAAGTACGTTGATTTCTGATATACCGGTATATTTTTACATCACTGTATCAGCTTCCATGTTGACTCTATATTAGCATACAATTGAAGATTTTATAAGGGCGTGAAATGCCCTGTTATATCTCATGAAGTCCTCCTGAAATATAATTTCAAAATTTTCATCTCACCTCGTCTCTACTGCAAGTTTTCCAAAACTACCAAATGAATGCAGGGCTACACGATGAAAAAAACATAGAGAGAGGTCATTTAAAACTTGTTTCAGGATCTCATATTACGTGCACATATCCTCTACATTACTTTCTCTTTATAATAGAACCCTGGTGCTCCAGGGTCTATGACCATGCAAACCATTATGAGATTGATAAGATTGACAGTGGTTCCAAATTTTCTGTTGTCTTGACATGAGTGTTGTAGAAACATGAAACTAAACCAGCGGGGTTGTTGTTTTCAACTCCGGGAAATGGTGGCACTGTATCATTTTTTACTGAAAATACCCCCACAAGATAATTTGTAAAAGTAATGTGAATACTACAGCCAGTTGTGTCATTTCCATGTATCCTTTGAACTACCTGTGACTACATACATTTTAACCTCCATACTTTGGCATATGTACATGTAAACAAACAGGAGCTTCTGCCATTTCTATCATAACCAAGTATCACACATAAATAGTTAGATCACAGTCCCTCTGCTTGATGTATTCATAGAATTTGAAGATCAACAAAATATTTACAGACAAACGCAAAACATTCACAAAATACTCCTCTGCACTTATTAATTTTATACAAAGATATATAGCAGATGATTTCTTCATGTTCAGTTTTACCATTGCTGGGAGTATGTCCATTGGCAACTACCCTGCATTTGCTGTGAGTCACTTGGACTGAAAGATGTTGATATCAAAGCCCTATTTGTTATATCTTTTTGCATTTTTTTCACTACGATGGTTTAAAAATCAAATCCAACTTAGGTAAAATGCTTACCATAGTGTGACCACAAAACATTTTTCAAACATTGGTGACGAACGCACAACTTAGATTTTGACGCCTGAACAATTTTTTAGTTGAAACTCAAATATGGCTGCCTCAAATAACCATATGGGTAAGTGTACATTTTAATCGACCAAATCCATCACCAAGGATGGAAATAGTGGGAAGAGTGTACATTTTAAAGACAATGAAACTCCATAATTGAAACCTAAAACACCTCTCTGAAGGTTGGATAGTACTTTTTTTGAAACTAAAATGCAAAAAAAAATACAACTAATATTACAGGGCTTTACATGTAACCGATGAAACAAGAGTCTTTTCAAACAAGTCAGTAAGTTCATTGTGACAAGCTAATCAGTGACGCAGAGTTGTCTTGGTGGGAGTCATAGCAGTTGGACTGAGCAGACTTGATGCTATGACAACACTGGTACACATAACCCCTTGAAATCATTTGTGGGTCATTATCCTGTTTTGGAAAAACAGTCACTTGGCACAGAGGGTGTCGTCTGGACTTTAGACAATGCAAGGACAATGGCTCATTAGAAGGTTCATTGGGCAAGGACCGTCTAAGGTCATTGCTCTCTGAGCACAGCGGACAGAGATGAGAGGGGCGACGACACTGTCGTCAAGATTACCCATGACTCAGCATGATTTTGCACAAGAATGTTGTTTGTGAAGTCAGGCAAATCTTCACTGTGTACAGAATTACACAGATGATATTTCAGTGATTTTGTCATAAATAGTTTTAGGCTTCCAATTTTCTCGTTGCATGTTTGAGCAATCAGGCAAAAGAGGACTGTTTGTGCAAGGTGATTGTAGATTTTTTGAGTGTGTTGTATGGTTTTGTAACCAGTCATTGAAATAGTAGGCTGAAAGATTCAGCTGCCTGTTGGCACTATGGCATGTCTCTGTGACCTCCAACCTGACACCACAGAGTATTGTCAGAGCTGTGGGACGTCCAAGCTCCCACACACAGCTGAAACTTTCAGTCTAATGGAATAGGGTATGTAAAAACAGCTGGCAATTTCTTTGCATCTGTTCTGCCAATGTAACAGAGTGTAACTTTGCTGAATGAATGTAACAAGTAATATCTACGTGTTTAGTTTCTGACACTGAACAACCTTCAAAGTTAGTTACCTCAAGCTTATAAAAGTGCAACACTTCAAGGTAAACCCAGATTATAAACACATTTTTTATTTGAATTAGTGACTCCGTTGGCATTTTTGAGAACTATTATGTCATGATAATTTGGATGATACAATGTGGGTGACTATTTTATAGATAGAAGCTATTCGATGTCCAATACCAATTTGTACAAATCAAGGCAGACTTGTAGAGTATCAAACAGTACCATAGAAAGGTATTGATGATGAAGCGCCCTCAATGGCAGTGTCCTTTAATTAAATTTGCGTGCAATTTTTAAAAGTGACTTGTCCACCACAAATTTGTGTATACTGGTATCCATTTAAAGCCCAAATAGCTGTAAATCTGTAATAAACCGATCTCAAAATATCCCAAGTTTTCCAAGAGTTTTCTTTGAATAAGACCCATTACAGACTGAAAAAGTTAATAATATTGTCATAAGTGCCAAAAATGACATGTAAATTCAAATGTTTAACATGATTTTAGATTTCCCGCTATTTTCAAAAACTAATTATATGACAGAGAAAATAAAGATTACAGCAGCAAAATGTTAGCCATCTTGTATTGTGCATTCAAATAAATGGATTCATGCTTGTTTCTTGTATGATCACCATGTGTACGTGGAGGAAATACTGTTTTTTGTACTTTTCCGTGAGGGCGCCATTTTATGAGTGCGGCACCCATTTATTATTCAGCCTGTTAACACGTGTACACATGCTCCAAATCAGCGAGCAGTGATACTTCTATACATGCCCTTCAGTTAGAACATTTACACGAACCAACTTTAGTTTGAAAATAAAATCATGAAAATAATGCATAAAATTTCCAGCTACTGGGGCTTCAAGGTAGAAAAGGAGTTTGAGCAATGTTTACGTCTAAAGAACATTGCTCTCTCATTACTGTTTTAGATTACACTTTTGGAACTTACGTGTACAAGAACAACGAAAATACATCTCAGTTGGCGACTGCCAGTATTACAACGAACATTTAAAAGACATATTACATGGAACAGCTCAGTCTACAAACAGTACAACAACAGCTGTACATACAACACTGACAAAATTTGTAACCGTTTCAAGCAGTAGTGTCAGATGTCGCGCGGGTACAGCTTTATTTAGCAACAAACCTGTATAAACTGCGGTCGGTGCTATTAGTGGTGCACATCTTTTCATGAGGCAATCCAAGTGAAAATATGTGATAGGATACCACATATATAGGTGACTGAACTCCTTTATTGTCTAGATTTTTGTCAAAATCTGGTAGGGAACACATTCTCAGGTATACCAAAAGAAATTATGGTGAATGAAACAAGAGAGGCACTTACCAAGATACTCATACGATGTTCTTCTTGCTTGCTTGGCAGTTTTAAGTAACAAATTACAGCTGATTCTAGTTAAGTAGGCACTAACCAGTAACAGTAACAGGCCTAGAATCAAACCACACTGGAGGAAACATACACAAACACTGTAAAACGGATGCATCACAAGGCGGCATTAATATTCATATGCAAATAAGCTCCTGGCATACATAATGAATCTTCATAAAAATTATCATTTTATTATCTTGCCTGTGAGTTCTTTTTGATTATCTCTCAGTGTGTTAGTCACTTGATGTGGACACAATATGAAGATTGTATCATTTTTAACATTGGGGTGGTTAAGAAATATTGCAAATTTGAGCAAAGAAAATGAAATGCTCTCCCCTGACTACACTTTCTAAAATCAGTTTTACGATGACAATAAGCAGAGTTTAATTGCATTTCATTTACACATTAGATATCCCTATTATCCAAATACACCGTAAAGAGAAAAGAAGAGATTACAATGTACCTTTAATTAGGGGCAAATGTAGTTCAAAGTCAAGTTCAAATGACAACAGGAAAAGCAAGCATGCATGTATTATATAGAAATTTCTACCATCATCAAATAACATGCAATGATAGCTCTGCATGCAATATGGAAACATATGCATACACAATTCAACACCATTGTCCATAACTACACTACCCAGTAATAAAATGCATGCAAGTTTGAAATTTCATGACATATCATTATGTTGCACATACAAAATTTACTTTCACCTTAATTCTAATTTTGATGAACTCTTTCTACCACTATATTCTACCTCTCATTCCTTACAAGCATCAATCGATCAATGAGTGAAATTTAAATATCAATGACAGAGCGAGAAGAAATATTCATGTCTTTCAAAGTCATTACTATCGAGCAAAGTACCAAAGCAACCTGATTTTGTCATGAAATTATTCAATAGTCCACTTTAATTTTAAATATTGATTGTTTACTAAACTTGGAGATGATTGAAAATGATTTTATCAATAAAAGTGGCACTTTGAAGCAGTTTATCAAACCAGTGTTTTACAGAGAGTGGGGTCATCAGCAGTGTTCCCTTTTAGGTTTCAAGAAGGTGCGCAACTTGAGATACACCTGATTTTCTCACAGCTGGGTCCGTTCGTATATATACTAATTGATTGAGGTACGTCACAACGTACAATGGACATTGGTGGCAACTGCGTCGCCATTGCAACGTGCGCTAAACTTGAGACGCGGACGTAAAATCTACGCTGAGATTGCACATTTCGCCCTGAGTTATCGTTTCCAAAACTAATACCGATTGAAATGACTGAAATGACTGAGACTAAAGTTGCGCAAAACATGAAATTTCACTGCGAGAGCAGTCGGAGACACTGCGCAATTAGCGCGCAAATAAGCCTTAGCGGGAACACTGGTCATCAGATGTTGCTTTAATGACATCCAAGTGACAACTTTTGAAAGATATTTTGACTTTTGAAGTTTTCCTTTGCTTAGCAATCAATGAAACATTGAGCAACAGCAATTTTAAAAGGTACATTTTTCAGTTTCTTTAAGAACATTAGAGCTCCATAAGCTGTATAATTTGGCTATTTTTCTAAACTTTTGTTTTGTGGTTTCCCTACACTTTCTGCATTGAATCCCTAAACTCTAATTTAATGCCAAGTATTTAGCATATCAACACAACCTATATGAGTATAATCTACATTGTTATTGTTGAAAATTGTATTCAAGTCCGGACTAGAATGCATTTGTAAACAATAAACAATGATCACTACACACATACAAGCTGTGTTGACAAAAAGAATACTCGAAATTTTAGCATGACAAACAGATAGGGTAAGACACGGTAGCTGATATACAGAGACGGAATACAGAAAAACATGCCACAAGTTACAGCTTATGTCCCTTTAAATTTCTCCTAATCTTCTTTGTTGATTTTTTTGGTATCTTTTTTATTCCTTTCTTATCCCTATAATTTTCCTGACATCTTAACCAGCTGATTTAATGACCAGAAATTAAGACTTCCCTTTTGGTCTATGTATAGCTTACCCTTTATTTTTGTACAATAGAAACTTATTGTGTGACATGATTTATCTCACTGCCCAAGGCCCTTTGGTCTATAATTTTGAAAAGGCATCGGTGATACATCAACGTTCTTCCTGCATGGTTCAATTGGTCACTATCAGGTCAGTGTGGTCAAAACCAGTCGTGCATAGCAAGTCTCATGGGATAGATTTTAAATGTATTGACAGGTCCCATCAAATGCATCTTATTAAAATCAACCATTCGAAGACTCAGAGAAACATACTCAAACTAGAAGATTTTCACCAACTTTTCCTGTGGGTGAATTTCACTGCTTTGACCTGACAGCATGTATCACACCTAAATTCTTACGCAATTTTCTCTGACTTGCCCTGAAAAGGGTTAAAATAATCATATTGCTTTCAATGTAATATCATGCAAACGATGAACAACTTAGTAGTTCTAATGAAAATGTAAACCAAAACCTGTTTGAAACAAAACTACTTCATGTATCAGTCTCTACAACCTAATGGAAGAACAGATATTTATTCAGTTATAGAAATGTTTGATATTTTCTATATAAGATCATTTATGTGCATATTACACAGGAATAATACACCTGTTGTAAACGTTTCACAAAAAATAAGCAAAATGCAAAGTGGATACGTGAACGGGTCAGAAATTTACATACCCAGAAATTAAAGCATGGTTGTGTAACAAGTGGCATTTATGAACAAAAAATCTTAAAATACAGACTCCTTTGTTTTTAGTCTTTACTAAAACAAAATAGAGAGATCTCTTTTCATAGCTTATACTGCAGGATTATACAGTATAAACACTGTAAGGATTAAATTTCCATCTAAATTATGAATTACCATAAAACTGTGGAATAATAAATATGCATTAGCAATAAATATTCATAGTAAATATTAGTGTCTGAATACGTATAGTAGGGACATTAGGATCTTATATTTATATGTATCAATTTCGTAAATAATGTTCAGGCAATTTTTTTTCTGCAGAAAAGTTGAATTTGATGCGTGATATTTCTGGTTATGTTAACTAGTGCAGACGCCTTTCAAACAGTAATAGTCTTGTACTTTGTGCACATGACCAATGGTTCTTCATCGTGCTCAGGTGAACCACGATTTAGCTGTTGTCAATTTTTTTTCAACAAAAATGTTAAAACTGCGACATTCATTGCAAATTTTGGCTCTGAAATGCCAGGAAATAAATGTACCGGGAATTATACTTCAAAGCACATTCACAGAAAAATATGTAAAATTAGATACTGAAGTTATGATTGATATATGCAAGCGTATTATTGTTTGTCCAAGACAGCTGACTTGACATACAAAACCAAATAATAGTGACATCATAAACTGAAAATATCAAGGTCAAGACAAACTTAATGTCTTAAGCAAAAAATTTCGGCCTCTGAGTTTTATTTTAAAGTGATTATTTTGCAGCAAAATTTTTTTCAGCAGAATACAATTTGTGATTTCCAAATTCAAATTTGACCAGCACCAAATTGTACCATTGGTATGATACAAAGGTAACGTCTGCCTTGACTTATATTATACATGTACAAGGGTGACCTATCCACTGTATCAAGATATGTGTCTGCCAACTTAAAGGGATACGTCGTCGTAACTGCACCTGTGCACGTTTCTTGTTTACAAACAATGTATTTCTTGCACAATATCTAGATGCTCGTCACCATCATAGCTGCAGCATTTAAATTATATGATGTAGATTATGACAGAGTGACATGTTTTAACTTTCATCAATCACAATAGTACCTTGAACACAGTGTTTACATTGGTCATATGGTCCAGTACAGCCTTTGAGCGCAGTTCGGACGACTGTATCCTTTTCAAAGTTGCAAAATTTGGATTTCAACCCGTAATACACCAACTTATCATCGATTGATAAAAAACATAAAACCAATGCACGGCAAATCTTCGTATGCATTTTCTGCAGCCATTATTATGAACAGAATGAAAATTTATAGTATTGTTCTTTACTAATGTAGATTGTGTCACAGGACAGACATTTAGACTCTCACAATTTAGAATTCTTTTCTGATCTACCACTTGTGGGGGACTCATTTTAAAGCCCCTGGAGTGAGAAATATTGTCAGTCTAAGCTTTTCGAAATTGAAAATTCCATCTACCCCAATAGAGTTGATAAATGTATGGCAGCCATTTTGAATTTCAAATATTGGTAAAATGTTAATTTTTTTTCTCTCTAGTACCCAACTTCACAAAGAGACCCCTGAATTTTACTCTGGTTGAAATATTCATTGAGGAACTTTGGAGCAAAAGTTTAAGTATTCCACTTTTGAGACTACCTTAAAATACAATTCCTCAATTGTAATTTTCTACTGATAGTTGCTGACAGAAACTTAAGTTTGAGTAATTCAATGACCTGTCCTTGTGGCAGACACACATCTTCATGATCAGTGAGGGGGTGAAAAGCAGGCATCCAAACTCACCTGTCGTAGGCAATACGGCATGGCAAGGACGCTCACACCAATGATGCTATTGCCAAGATTTAACACATAAATCCACTCAGCTGCCATTTTACTTGAGCTACCACCTTCACCACTTTTTAAAATGGAGCTAAACTGTCACCTTCAAAAACCCTCTACAGGTATAAAAGGTAAAAAAAATCATAAATCCTTACAAGTTACACACACACCATCCAACAGCAGGCAGAGTAGCTTGTTACCTAGGTTGCACGCAGTTGCTAGGAGACCACACGGACTCACCTCTTTCAAGCAGAAAGGTATGGCGAGAATGCTCGGTCCACCCATGCTATTACTGATGGTGAACACGTACGAATAGTACGGCGAGGCACCTGACGGCATTTCGTCACTCCTTTTACGATATCGTCGAAACATGGCCAGGGAAATGAACAGTGACAACACAAGTTTACAGGTAAGTCTGAATTTTTCCCCCTGCACAGCATGCAGATAAATGAAAAGATTTGACTCTAATGAGCCTTTTTCTCTTCAAAGTGCTCTCTACATGAATACAAACGTGCAACCACATTCTAATGTGTTGAATTGACACATAAGATATTAAACCACCCAAAAAACTGATAAAACACTACTTTGACATGTTTGATTCCCTTTCACCACCATGGTTCGGCCCAAACCCATTATTATCAATGGTGATCGTGGACCAGTTCACAGGGAATTAGGGGTGAACAGGTTAAATATGAGTCTGATGGTCAAACTGAAACAATCATAAATGAACTTGAGGAAAAGTATGCGTTGTTGAAATGATGCTGTGAATAGGGTAAATGTTTATCATCATAAACACTACAGTAACGAGTTTCAATTTTCATCTTCCAATCAAATGAACACAAAAATACTACTTTGGGGTTTTTTGAAATTTCTTATTATTCTATTGGAATTTTGCCAAACATATCAATGTAGTGGTTTATTACACTTCCACCACGTCTATGGTTCTACAGGCATTCACTTCAAGCATCAAATTTTCTGTGATAGTACTATGGTCTCTGATGGAATTAGGTCAACATGCTGCTATGTTCTAGAGAGCTGAGTAACAGCTGTGGCATTATTAGACCAGGATCACAACCATGACTATGTTACAGCAGTTTCTTGTTGCTTGATGTTTCCTGGTTCACAGCAGTTCTCATACAGTCACATAAAAACCCTAGCTGCATCAAAATGTGATTACTGTTCAGCAAAAATCAATCAAAGCTTGATAATTGCTGATCTAAAGACTGCATATGCATCAGCTGCTAGGCAAAATGCAGTAATTTGTGACATCCTGAACTCCTATAACATAATTTGATGCATACATCCAGTCTACCCAACAAACATTTGAATTCCCTAATAAAATAGATCTTTGTGAATGATAGCTTAACATCCATTATGCAAAAGCAATAAAAAAGAGGAGTTTGTTTTTCATTCTTGTATGTATTGATCAAATAAGTATAGAATTCTGCAGAAATGTCAATATAATCATGTATATGCATTGTGTAGTGCTATGTATATTAAAGACAAGCTGGTACTGGAAACTCAATGGTGAAACTTTGTGACTGCTTTCAGCTTTTTTAACATTTAATTTCAACCTCAAGATGGTATTCTTTACTGTTTTTTTTATTATTTGTTATCTTTACAAGAGAGCTTCACACCCTCTGTAGGGTAATTCATACCTGAATTCATTGACCGATTTTACTGTGGTAAAATACTTTCATTTTGTATCAAATCAACAACAATAGGAGACAGAATGGACAGTCCCAAGACTGCAGTTAGTGCATTGCTCATCTACTGCCTATTTCTTGACATGAAAAAGTATGACCAGCGTCCACAATCCACAATAGCAGAATGAAATATTTCAGCTCTATCATCCATCCTGTATGTGGTGGTGACTTCAAGATCAATATTATAAGCAAAAGATATGTCGTGTACATGGAACTGTTCTGAAACATTTTTATCCCAATTTAGAGCTTTAAAGTAAAGAATATGGACATGATTTGATTGAGAGAAAAAAAATTGTGTTTATATTGTATGTACCATGATGTCATTATAATCTCAAGAGCTAATCAAACAAAACCATGCCTATGCATTACCATATCATATTTCACAACAAACTTAAATTTGATCAGGCTGCATTTCATATTTTTGTTGGGTAGACTGACATGATGCTTACAAGCAACAACAGTTCTCTTTCTTCATGGATTGATCTCCATCTTTGTGCAGACAAAGATGATCAAAAGTGACACCAACTGGATGAAGACAGAGATACAAATCCATTACTGCCCCACAAATAAAACACTTTTCCCCTACAAAAAAAACCCAGCAAATGCATTTCAAAAAATTACAACCACATCACCAACTATGGAAATACCAAGAGATGATCTTCATTAAATCATGCAAATGTTCAAGGGAGAGAAGCCTTCACTTTTGAGAACTTTTTTTCACTATTTTTTTAAAACTGCAGTTTATTGTTCTACTCCACAAAGCATGTTAAATACAAAGTATTCAGCTTGTCAACTCAACCTGTACATGTGTAGTCTGTACAGTTGCTGACAAATGAGGGTTTGTTATAACTAAATTTCAGATTTTAATACACAGTGCATTTTACACATAGACAGGATGTTGACAAAGTAAACAGTTGGTTTTTTGACATGCTTTGAAGAGTAGGATCAGGTCTTATGATCAACATACAACAAAAATAGCGTTATCAAAAGTTACAGCTACTGTCCCTTTCAGTAGTTGAAAGCACTAATGCAATTTTAGGTACATGTATGTTCCTCTTTACACAATGCAGCAACCAACATCATGAGCCCTGGATGAAACAGAAGCTTGAAAGGTGATTAGACACAATCGCATACAATATGCATCTTGCTTCTATTACCTACAATACAAGCTTGTGTATTCCCTGGTTTGTTCTGAGCCTTCACTATAATTTTGTTAGAATCAGAGGAAAATGTGCAGGAATGTGCAGACATCTGAATGCAAGGTTATGCACATTTCTGTGTATTGACAAACCACTACATCATTGAATTCTGCCATGTCATGGACGAACCAGAAGATGGATCTCCTGGTAAATCCATTCTGACACACCACTCAACCACGGTTTTGTGGAAGGACCGTGACTGGAACCATAAATGTCCTGTCCCCTGCAGTGGTCACACTTACGTTACTCATTGAAACATTTGGGGTCATATCAAATTTGGCCTGACTCTTCATTCTATGTTCTTTGCTTTTTTATTGTTGTTGTTGTTTTTTTGTTTTTGGTTGTTTTTTTGTTTTTGTTTTGTTTTTTGTTTTTTTGGGGGGGGGCTTTTTTGAATCAAAAATCAACATAATTCAGTGTTGGTGTATGATTCTATATTCACTGTACTCTTAATCTAGCGAACCAATTTCATAAATCTCAGAGATAATCTAGGCCTTTTTGACAAAGCTGTTTCCATCCATTTGTCTTCATGAGTATTATTGCCATGCACAGAGGTAGCACACAGATTCTGTGTGTTACCTCTACGGTACCACAGCCCCTCCACACACAGCGACTGTGTATAGACGTGTGATGTGTACGTCCGTCACACCAAACACAAATCATGCACACAAAATATGCCACCACCAGTGTACATATATGACCATATTACCACAAACCTTAAACCACGTGTTTCTACCGAATTGCAACGTGCGCTAGTGTCTGATTATTAACCGTAGTATGGAGCATTAGTCTCAATCGTCCCAAGTCTTCTCTCCAATACTAGGATGATTGATAAAACGTGTCAGGTAAATATATGGCATGCAACTACAAACATCTACTCCTAAAAGGGGTTTCCACGTCTTCTCTTACAGTAAGTCATTGATAGGAGGTCTGGTGACCGGTGGTGACTCTTTTTTCTCCTCTTTCTCTGTCATCTATAAACACTCTTGAGGTCATTCAGTCAGTATCGTCATTTCTGATGTTGTTCAGGTGAGGTTGACCGATTGTAAAGATTACCATAAACAACCTGTTCTGGATGTGTGAAAAACTGCTTGTCTCACGTTCGAACGTCTCTACAAGGAAACCTGATGTCCGTTGTGTACGTTAAACAGGACCGACTCCCTTTCCGATTTGGCGTGTCTTGCTGGCGATAGCTCTGAGAAAGCTGATCCACAACAGGCTCAAATAAGTGTTGTACGACAGATGTCACCACAATCTATGCCCAGCTGATTCCAACGTGGCAGCGCATGCGTTATTATTTAGGGTCAGGGGTTAAACTTTGACCTTTGATTTAGCGCCGACCAACTTTTCCTGTTATTTACAGTATTATAAATTTTATAGTAATCAATTTGAACATATTCTTTTGAAAATTATATAAGTCAATAAACTTATTCAATAGAAGTGTTCCCAAATAACATTTATCGAGGTTGCTAGCATAATTGCGATTGGTCGCTTTCAAGTGACGTCATGAAAGTCATACATTGGCGGAGAGTTCAGTTCACTTCCTGCTCACGAAGAGCCAGCCATCCAGGCGTGGAGGTCTGGTTCTTTAACCCTAACCGCGTGAACTTGGCCACTCCGATATGTATATCAAGCAGTTTTTTTGGTCCAGCTTTCTGCGGATTTGGAGTTTGGCATAAGAAGTTAAAAACAGCTAACCGTGATAGTTTTTTCGGAGGTGAAAATTTCGCCGTGCGAATTTAAAGATGGCTGACACTGCAGCGCCTTTCTACTCTCGCCAACCGCTGAGCTACCCTGATCGCACACTTTGATGTGCATGTCAGTGGTAAAGGGTTTGCCCTGATGCTCGCTGTTGTGTGGATTAGATAAGCATGGCTGTAGTGTTCAAGCTGTCGGCACGCACATCAAATATGAGATCGTTGCCACCTCCCGTTACGAAGTTATGTAATCGGGGACCAGCTTCGTCTCAAACAAACTTTACACGTGACATGCGGCACATGGAGAGAACAGTGTGCTATTCAAGCTCGGAGACTTTGAGAGAAGGATTGCAGCAGACGAGATGAAGAGAGCAAAACCCAGTCCTTGCAAACAGACCGAGAAGATTATTTCCAAGGAGTCGTTTAAAAACATTTGCTAGGGTACTCTGAACATGGACAGCAGTGGTCTGATCAAATCTACCACGGTTACAAGTGTTTCGATACATAGCGGCCGCCGCGTGGTGATTCTATGCATACCACGCGGCGGCCGCTATGTATCGGAACACTTATAACCGTGATCTGACCCTCCGATTCAGCCACATGTCCCTCCATACTGTATACTTTACCACATATTCCACCGTACATATAAGGCCCGGCGGAATACGTGGTCAAGTATACTGAACTCTTTTGAGCCTCTGCTTTCACGGACCGTTTCATAAAATAATAAGATAAATTTACTTACACCGTAACAAATTCAGTACTGCCAGTGTTACAAAAGCAGGTAATATTTCATTATCAAATCTCTAAAAATGGAGAGATTAATTATTACTCTACCCCTCAATCATTGAGTACTATATCATTTTTATTCATCTATAAGTATTATCAATTCATTTTACTTCCAAACATGGTGACGATCATATATGAAACTCTGAACAAAAGCTGTCAAGTGTAACTGCTATATTGTAAACCTTGATTGCTAGCAGGTCTGCAGCTAGCAGCTACCACCTGGAGCTATTGTGCTAACATGAATATATAATTAAAACATTCTGCCTAAGAATGACTGTTTTTAAGCCCACAGTACATCTACAAACTGATACTGTATATGCTGGTGGCAGATACATTGCAGGAGTGGATTACATACCAAATGTAGTTGAGCATGATTTGTCATTGCTAAGTCGGACAAACTCCAGTCCTCAAGTGACTAAGAAGGAAATTACCTAGTTTTTATTCCATCACATTTGTGAAGGGACATTTAGTCTAGGTAGTAGATCAGTGTACACTTATCGAGTGTGATGACTGCCAAAATATCTGTCTTTATTTTATGTCTGTTTGAATATATCAGCTATGACAATCTAAGTGCAACATCATGCTAAAATAAGCAAGTCATTACAGTGAGAAATGACAAAATATTCTTGAAAATAATGAAATAAATATTTTGCAGTGATTGCACTCCATATGGACTGGTGGCAAGGTAGCGGGTGGAGGGACTGACTGTGATTGAATGTAATGCAACTGTTTGTCAACTTTCAAATGTCTATGCTGCCAACTTGTTGAAAATTAATGTGCTTCATCTATGTATCCTAAGAGGAAATTCAAAAATCTGTATGGCACAACTGCTCAGGGAAGACCACAAGTATTTAATCTATTGGAACCGTAAGTTTCAAAAAGAAAGAGAAGGGTGGGCCATTTGTGTTTGGCAAATCTATTCATATGGTAATAGCTACACAGAAAATTTTCATTTTTACAACATGAATATGCAAAACGTAAATTCCCCATACAAAGTACTTCTTTTTTCAAAGCTGTGGAGAACACTGATTTCGTCGTATTTACTAGTTGGTCCATAATGTCCTCAGTATGAATATGAATGATTTTTAAAATATGATGTAGCTTTCTCTGACAAAAGTCACAAACATCACTTATGTTGAAAGTTTTCACCAAAATTTAGGGTCTATGATTGAGCTATGGCCAGTAGTTGGTAAAAATGCACGTTTCACATTGTTGAAGCTATCGTGCTATGGGCATTTGTATGCCATTGTACATTATAGAACCCAAACGTGCAGGACAAACGTGCATGACTAAACACTGTAAAAGTCTGCACGTTAGACATTTTAGACACGTTAGGTCCGTACACGTTAGGTTTCCACGATACACGATAGGTTTGCACGATTTGCATGATAGAAATCCGAGTCATGTTGAGAACCTAAAATGACATACACGTTAGACATTTTAGACACGTTAGGTCCGTACACGTTAGGTCTGCACGATACACGATAGGTTTGCACGATTGGCATGATAGATTTTGACCCATGTTGAGAACCTAAAATGACATGCACGTTAGACATTTTAGACACGTTAGGTCCGTACACGTTAGGTCTGCACGATACACGATAGGCTTGCACGATTGGCATAATAGATTTTGACTTGTGTGGAGAACCGAAAATGATATACACATTAGACATTTTAGACACGTTAGGTTTGCACGATACAGGATAGGTTTGCATGATTGGCATGATAGATTTTGACCCATGTTGAGAACCTAAAATGACATGCACGTTAGACATTTTAGACACGTTAGGTCCGTACACGTTAGGTCGGCACGTACACGATAGGTTTGCACGATTGGCATGATAGATTTTGACCCATGTTGAGAGTCTAAAATGACATACACGTTAGACATTTTAGAAACGATAGGTTCTTACACGTTAGGTCTGCACGATACACGATAGGTTTGCAAGTTTGGCTTTTTGGTCACGTTAGTTCCGACCTAACATGTCAAACATGCACTACTAAAATGTAAAAATGTCTAAAATGAAAAAATCCCGACTTCTGGCATACACGATAGGTTTGCAAGTTTGGCTTTTTTGGTCACGTTAGTTCCGACCTAACATGTCAAACATGCACTACTAAAATGTAAAAATGTCTAAAATGAAAAATCCCGACTTCTGGCCATGGATGTAGCTGTCTGATTCGATGAAAAGTAAAATCATAGCATCCATGGCCAGAAGTCGGGATTTTTTCATTTTAGACATTTTTACATTTTAGTAGTGCATGTTTGACATGTTAGGTCGGAACTAACGTGACCAAAAAAGCCAAACTTGCAAACCTATCGTGTATGCCAGAAGTCGGGATTTTTTCATTTTAGACATTTTTACATTTTAGTAGTGCATGTTTGACATGTTAGGTCGGAACTAACGTGACCAAAAAAGCCAAACTTGCAAACCTATCGTGTATGCCAGAAGTCGGGATTTTTTCATTTTAGACATTTTTACATTTTAGTAGTGCATGTTTGACATGTTAGGTCGGAACTAACGTGACCAAAAAAGCCAAACTTGCAAACCTATCGTGTATCGTGCAGACCTAACGTGTAAGAACCTATCGTGTCTAAAATGTCTAACGTGTATGTCATTTTAGACTCTCAACATGGGTCAAAATCTATCATGCCAATCGTGCAAACTTATCGTGTAACGTGCAGACCTAACGTGTACGGACCTAACGTGTCTAAATGTCTAACGTGTATATCATGACTGTACCATTCAACTTATCTGGAGTCCCTAAAATGACATGCACGTTAGACATTTTAGACACGTTAGATCCGTACACGTTAGGTATGCACGATACACGATAGGTTTGCATGATTGCCATGATAGCTCTTGACTCATTTTGAGACCCTCATTGGACATACACGTTTGACATTTTAGACACGTTAGGTCCGTACACGTAAGGTCTGCACAATACAAGATAGGTTTGCACGATTGGCATGATAGCTTTTGACTCGTGGACAACCTAAAATTACATACGCGTTAGACATTTTAGACACGTTAGCTCCGTAAATCTTAGGTCGGCACCTTATACGATATGTCTCAAGATTAACGTGATGGCCTACAAACACGGTAAGGTCTAACTCTATCATGCCAATCGTGCAAACCTATCTTGTATCGTGCAGACCTAACGTGTACGGACCTAACGTGTCTAAAATGTCTAACGTGCATGTCATTTTAGGTTCTCAACATGGGTCAAAATCTATCATGCCAATCGTGCAAACCTATCGTGTAATGTGCCGACCTAACATGTACGGACCTAACGTGTCTAAAATGTCTAACGTGCATGTCATTTTAGGTTCTCAACATGGGTCAAAATCTATCATGCCAATCGTGCAAACCTATCGTGTATCGTGCAGACCTAACGTGTACGGACCTAACGTGTCTAAAATGTCTAACGTGCATGTCATTTTAGGTTCTCAACATGGGTCAAAATCTATCATGCCAATCGTGCAAACCTATCGTGTATCGTGCAGACCTAACGTGTACGGACCTAACGTGTCTAAAATGTCTAACGTGCATGTCATTTTAGGTTCTCAACATGGGTCAAAATCTATCATGCCAATCGTGCAAACCTATCGTGTATCGTGCAAACCTAACGTGTACGGACCTAACGTGTCTAAAATGTCTAACGTGTATGTCATTTTAGGTTCTCAACATGGGTCAAAATCTATCATGCCAATCATGCAAACCTATCCTGTATCGTGCAAACCTAACGTGTCTGTGTATATCATTTTCGGTTCTCCACACAAGTCAAAATCTATTATGCCAATCGTGCAAGCCTATCGTGTATCGTGCAGACCTAACGTGTACGGACCTAACGTGTCTAAAATGTCTAACGTGCATGTCACTTTAGGTTCTCAACATGGGTCAGAATCTATCATGCCAATCGTGCAAACCTATCGTGTATCGTGCAGACCTAACGTGTACGGACCTAACGTGTCTAAAATGTCTAACGTGCATGTCATTTTAGGTTTAAACATGGGTCAAAATCTATTATGCCATGGATGTAAAAAATAGTTTTTACACCCATGATTATGCCAATCGTGCAAACTTATCGTGTATCGTGCAAACCTAACCTAACGTGGTCAGCACCTTACACGATAAGTTTGCACGATTGGCATGATAGATTTTGACTCGTGGACAACCTAAAATGACATACACGTTAGACATTTTAGACACGTAGCTCCGTAAATCTTAACATAAGGCCAAAAAAAAAAAATTGTGTGTTTCCTGTAACATGCTCTTCAGAAATAGGGTAGGTAGGTCGGAAAAAAATTTTTTTTGGTAATTTTTTTTTCTCTGCAAAAAAGAAAATGTGAAAATTTCAATACCTTTCGACAAGGGTCAAGGCATCGTCATTGTCAACACAAAAGATTACATACACGAATGCAAAAGACAATTACGCAACACTCAGTATTATACACAACTAGACAGTGCGACACAGAACAAACAGTAAACAAAGTACACGAACTATTAAACAAAATGTACGAGAACAAACACATCGACCATGATACTTATAATTATCTCGATCCAAAAAACATAAAAATCCGCACCCCGCAGTGGTACTTATTGCCTAAAATTCACAAACCGCCGCTTGAAAACTCAACGTTTGCAGGGAGACCAATATTTAGTGGCTGCTCTCAGTCCCACTAACAGAATTTCAGAATTGCTGGATTACTTCATAAAACCACTGGTCCAGCAACAACCGTCAAATATAAAAGACACAACAAACTTCATACAAGAAATAGAAAAAACAAATTTCCCCAACATGCATTTCTTGTAACACTCGACGTGGTGTCGATGGACACAAACACAATTCACGACGAAGCGATTCGGCTAGTCAGTGAAACATTAAACTCACAAACCTCGCTTCAAACAAATTACGGCATCAAAAAACCACCACGGAAGACTTAATAGAAATGATTTCACTAATTCTAAAACACAACAGTTTTGAATTTAACAAGCAATATTTCCGCCAAACCCGCGGCTGCAGCATGGGATCGAATGCCTCGCCAGAGATAGCAGACATTGCTTTTCATGAACTTGAAAAGAAAATAATCGTAAACAACCACAACAACATTCACTTCTGGAAAAGATTCAGAGATGATGTCTTTGCAATCTTTCTGGGAACACAAACCGAACTCACTAACTTCATTCAAAAAATCCACACAATGCACCCAACGTTTAGGTTTTCATGCGAAAACTCAACACAAGAAATTACATTCCTAGATGTAGTAGTTTTCAAAGGTGCAAGATACCACAAAGAAAATATCCTCGACATCAAAACACATACTAAACCAACAGACACATTCCAATTTCTACATAGAGAATCTTGTCACCCGACAGCAACATTTAATGGCTTTATCAAAGGTGAAATCCTTAGATACGCTCGCACTTGAAACAACAATGACGACTTTACTAAAAAAGTCGCTTTCTTTAGAAACAAACTACTCGACAGAGAATACAAAAACAATGAAATCACGAATATAACAGAAAAAATAATCCACAGTATTCGTAATACACTAACAAACTGTACAAGTACACGTACAGAAGCAACAAACAAACTCATCTTCAGTACAACATACAGCCCTTACATAAAAACAAAAGATCTTAAGGGAAGTCTTTTGAAACATTTGGCTGAACTGGAGAAGGACTCAACACTAAGGAATCTATTCCCAGAATCACCAATCATTGCTTACAAGAGAAACAAAAACCTAAAAGACACACTAGTCAAAACAAAATTTACAGAAGTAAAGAAACAAAAAACAAACAAACCAGACCACCAAACGGACTCACAACGAGACCCAAACATTGATATTCTTGCCTCGCTATTCGAAGAGCAAGACCACTAAAATACATTAAAATAAATTTTCACAAACACAAACTAACGAAAGAATCTACATTGCGACTGATGAGAAACCACACTCGGGTTTCGAAACGCAAGCGTCAAAGGGCCACTCATCAACTTTGTAACACCATAGGTCCGGCTGCGTCTCGCCATAAGCTTTCCCCACACAAACAAAACATTACCGTACACACTAATCCAAACTTCCCTACAAATATCCGAGGCGAAACAAACATTTTCATTAACACAAACAATCGGATAAGAATGTAGGAACACATTTTTGAAACGAATCAAACAAAACTCGACACAAAAACATTTTGGATAGTTAGGTGGGGAGCCTCTTTCACACTTTTTACAATCGCCATAAGCTTTCCCCACACAAACAAAACATTACCGTACACACTAATCCAAACTTCCCTACAAATATCCGAGGTGAAACAAACATTTTCATTAACACAAAAAAATCGGATAAGAATATAGGAACACATTTTTGAAACGAATTAAACACAAACTCGACACAAAAACATTTTGGATAGTTAGGTGGGGAGCCTCTCACACTTTTTACATTTTTTCTTGAACGTGATCGCATTTCTCATATGTTACGGAAAACACGCTTGCACAAGCAGTCGCTATTGTTGTTTAATGACGTCATGAAATCACGCGTGATTTAAAACTTTTCCCAGCCAATCTCGCGGGATTTGTTTTCAAGGTCCAAAAAAAAGTTTAGGGTCGGGGGGTTTGAACTAGGGTAGGTCGGGTTACCGGAAACACACAATTTTTTTTTTTAGGCCTTAGGTAGGCACCTTATACGATATGTCTCAAGATTAACGTGATGGCCTACAAACACGGTAAGGTCTAACTCTATCATGCCAATCGTGAAAACCTATCTTGTATCGTGCAGACCTAACGTGTAGGGACCTAACGTGTCTAAAATGTCTAACGTGCATGTCATTTTAGGTTCTCAACATGGGTCAAAATCTATTATGCCAATCGTGCAAACCTATCGTGTATCGTGCCGACCTAACGTGTACGGACCTAACGTGTCTAAAATGTCTAACGTGCATGTCATTTTAGGTTCTCAACATGGATCAAAATCTATCATGCCAATCGTGCAAACCTATCGTGTAACGTGCCGACCTAACGTGTACGGACCTAACGTGTCTAAAATGTCTAACGTGTATGTCATTTTAGGTTCTCAACATGGGTCAAAATCTATCATGCCAATCATGCAAACCTATCCTGTATCGTGCAAACCTAACGTTTCTAAAATGTCTAATGTGTATATCATTTTCGGTTCTCCACACAAGTCAAAATCTATTATGCCAATCGTGCAAGCCTATCGTGTATCGTGCAGACCTAACGTGTCTAAAATGTCTAACGTGCATGTCATTTTAGGTTCTCAACATGGGTCAAAATCTATCATGCCAATCGTGCAAACCTATCGTGTATCGTGCAGACCTAACGTGTACGGACCTAACGTGTCTAAAATGTCTAACGTGTATGTCATTTTAGGTTCTCAACATGACTCGGATTTCTATCATGCAAATCGTGCAAACCTATCGTGTATCGTGCAAACCTAACGTGTACGGACCTAACGTGTCTAAAATGTCTAACGTGCAGACTTTTACAGTGTTTAGTCATGCACGTTTGCCTTACATGCACGTTTGTCCTGCACGTTTGGGTTCTATAATGTACAATGGCATACAAATGCCCATAGCACGATAGCTTCAACAATGTGAAACGTGCATTTTTACCAACTACTGGCCATAGCTCGGTGAAGCAGGTCATTTGATTTCCTTTCATTTTAGTAAACCATCATCAAATGGTGATTTCATTGAAGAAGCATTCCAAGCTTGGGTTCATCCATATCCCAGTAAGTCTTCTACTTACACAGCTTTCAATGGTATACAACTGTCGAATCAGTGTTTTGGTTACTGGTAGGGTTTATGATGTAGAATAAGACTATGAGTACAGAAAATCAAATCTTTGTACATGTTTGTATATGTAACAGGCGATCTTTTTTCTGATTATTGTGCAGTGAACTGCCTGTTAGCTTTCCTTGAAATTAGACTATTGACTAATTACAGTATATCACATTGTTTCACATCTGTCATGACTCTGCGCAAAGCTTCTCTTTGGTCTTGTCACAGCGGGTACACTTTGTAACCATCAATATTTTATGCAAACCACGCTATATGATATGAAATGATAGTATCACATTGAATTCTCATTTGTTTCAGGAAAAAATTGTGCAGACGCAAATATTTACACCGCAAGAAAGTATATTCAGGGTGTTTCATCCACCCTACCACAGAGGGTGGATTGTTAAAGAACAACATATATGAAATCCCCTGTAATAAAAGGTTCAATTTTTTTTACCAAAGGTAACTTTATGTGTCATAGCATGCAAACATGTACATTTCAGTTTAAGAACATAAATATACTCAAACCTTCTTGTAAAAATGGGTTTATTTGTTAATTTAAACAGCTTCTAGGATTTTTTTGAATTTCAATTATGTGTGAAGGATTCTGGGAAAAAACAGAATTATATCGTTTATAAGTAAAGTTACTGGCCACTGTTTGGGGTAAAAATGTTATATTCAACATAGCAATCCAAAAGGAAAACAAAAGGTTGCTGAATGCAAATAGAATTCTTGAACTATTGCTAAATCTGCATGTTTTCCTTCAAAACAAATCATAGCTCGATCTCCCTTGTCGTGCAGGTATATTGTGACCATTCCAAACTGTTAAAGGTATACTGTCACCTGTTCCAATTTTGCCACAGTTACCATGGAAAGAGAAAATCTAACCAATCACAGATTTTAAGCGGGTGGCCGCTTTTTGAAAACAGCGCCCTCCATGGGCATTTTGAAAACCAAGGAACGCCCCTTTGACCATATATGGGCATATTTCGATTACAGGTGACTGTAGACCTTTAAATCATTATTTTTGTGAGTCGAGAGTGAAACACATCACAGTAAAGAATTGGGTGGTGTTGTGCATAACAAGGCATATTTTGCTCAAAATATTTTTTTTGCAAAGATTCCGAAGATTGAAATACTGGTTGGGTTCACCTTTCAGTATGACAAGAAGTCGTAAGGTGAGGAGAAAGAAGTCTAAACATATGCAAATCACCCAATTTTCTGGCTTCTATTTTCCCCTGATTTCAACATTACTCCACTCTGGCATGGTCCGATTGTATGAAATTTCCACATCATGTCTGTAAATACTATAAAAAAAAAGATTTTGTTAGAAATGGAGTTTTAAATTTTTAATAATAGTCATTTCAGTTTTGCTTATCATGATTGAAATCACTTTTTTGAATTTCAGTCGTTCAACTACTGCAACGAAAGAATGAGAATTCATAATGCTAAACAATAACAAAATTAAGGTTTTTCACCCCAAATATATCCTCGTTCCTCCGAGTAAATCATTGCTACCGTTCTAGACTTTAGATTCGCTGCTTTTTGAAAATATATAGTATAAGAGGGTACCGGTTTTCATGACATCTTAAACTGTTGCTACACAATAGCGGCAAAAATCATCTCAGTACACCTACAATATTTTGTTGCCACATAACTAGACCTTTTATGAGGGATTGAAAAAAGTAACACAGAAAGCAGTGACTGCAACTATAGACCCTAAGGTCTATGCTACAACACTCTACAGACCAATAAACCTATATTGTGCACTTTTCTCAAGTCATGTACTTTACGCCAAGCAGTAAGATTAATTATCACTACCGGAATCTCTGAAATCATGACTGATGGTTGTACAAATTTGACCTAACTTTCACTTTCGTTCAGTCATACATAAGTACAAAGGCAAGGGTTTTTCTGTATGTTTTTCTGTATTAATAAAATTACTTGTAGTAATAAAGAAAGGAGTCAGACGGTTTGGAGTTGAACTCTTTTATTTGAAATATCACAGTCAAAATTAATAAAATCGAATAAAGTAAACCGTTGCACAAAAACCTCCCTCCCCACCCCAGGGGACTGATTTCTTTCCTCTGTGAGCCAAGCCGCTGATACATCAGTATCCTTCAATGAAAGGGTGCGTCAGTGAGTCTGTCTGCGAGCGTCTGTGCCAGTGAATCTTTACCTCAGTTTTGTCCGTTCATACAGTATTGTGGTTATGCCGTATATCGACACCACAACGAATATTATAAGATGACAAACAATCCTCTGATTTCTGCATAAGAGAATAGACAAAAGTATAAATTATCACTTGCCCCAGTGAGGCGTGGTACACATCTGTTGTTTCAAACCCACGCAGTGAATAAATTTAAACGATGAAAAAACTCATTATGATAAGTGGCTATGCATCAATGAGAACATGAAGATAGTATGCAGATTTCTTTCATGAGAAGTTCTTGGGTGGAAATTTAAATTTGTGAATGGGTTGCGCCATGGTGTTGCAATGATTCTGTGGAATTGCAGAGAAATTCATCGCGTCGACGGACGCTGATGAATCGAGTGTGAAATTGTAATCTTTTTGCGCCAATTTTGAGGGCTATGACACACGTATGATTGCCGAGTGCACAATGCAAGCATTTTAGATTTGCTCGTTCATGTTGCCGGACAAACCAGACACTCTTACACAAACTTTTCGTTAAAAAGTTTTTTGTATTTGGTTGGTTTAAAATTTAAGAGAAAGCAAGGCGAGAGACATGCCAAAACAATATGCGAAGCTGCGCCCCGACCGTTAATTTTCAACTTTCCTATTGCCCCGGGACCGAGCATTGTCAACGATAGCTTATACATAGCTTGTCACTTGGCAGTGACATTGGACGTGAAGCAGAAGACATACAGTGACAACCCATCTGTGGCGAAATGAATGTTAGCTGTACCATGGAGGTAGAAAGAGAGACACTACCCCCATCGCTGTACATGTTCCAATACAGCAGTTCTGACTTTCACAACCGTGCTTTCAATGAGTTTATATTGCTGTTTTATATCATCCGTACTTCTAATTATTTAATTGTTTCCCACCCCCAAATTTCCAACATCTAAAAATCCATTGGGCATTAACCTTCTTTTTACCGGAACCCTTTTGGCGCTTGTATATTGCCTTTATTACGATAGACAGCGTGAACCTCGGTCTTCTCAGAACGAGACCAACCTACTTGACCCACTGACATTATGTTATTTTTTTAATTATTGTATTTTCATTCATTCGTTTGAATTGCTAGCAAATATTTAACTTCCTCGAGAAGGACTGTATAGGATAGATGGTTTTTCACCTGATTCAGACACCCCCATCATACATAACATATTTCCAATGACTTTGGGTGGACAAGCAGATGACTAAATGATTGTTAGGGTGCTCGGACACCTACGAAACCAAGCCGCCTTAGACTCAGAACAGGGGAATTCATCTAGGCAAAGAGGTTGTCTGGGATTTTGAACAGGACGGGCACGTTACACTACCGTCAAGCATGGGTTGTGAGGTAGTGATCAAAACAGGAACTTTAGAAGGTTGTCTAGAATCATGAGGATCTCTTAAAGGGGTCAAAAGTGTGTTCGATAAGAAGCGGGTATTGAAATAAAAACTTGTAGTTACCCAAGCATTTAAAATGAGAAAGAAAGGGGCGTCTTATCAGTGATTGATGAGAAAAAAAATGCACTATTCGAGGGGAACACAGGGACATTTGCTAGTATAGTTTTTACGTCCCCCTGTGTATTGAAGATTGCCGATGTATTTGCTGAACCACGGTTTACTCTGGTGGGGCAGAGTAACCATGGCTGAATGCACCTTTATAATTGTACCTGGGTTCCGAAGTTTCGAGTACCAGAAGGCCTAGATTTATGCCTGTATTTAAAAATGCCTGTCCAAAACCCTGCTGAGAAAAGGCTCACACTGGACAGGTGTCAGGCGGGGTGTCAGGGGTGTAGCATGGTTCGTGTCAATCTTAATACGTGCCCTCAATTCATACCATATCAGATAGTCAGCTCCTACGGTGTTTACAAGCATCTCTCAGAGAGTTTACATTTGTCAGTCCCCCTAACCTACCTTCTACTTAATACCACGATTCTAACCCCTTGCTGAAATGACAATACCTGTTTTGATCTCTTTCACTGCAAGCAGTCGTATAATGCCCTAGTGTGTCATTGCAATAGACATGCAAATACCCATTGCTGGTAGGAGTTATTCACACGTCTAACATTACGTCGACGTACTTTCGGTAAGTATCGGCAAGCTTGTTTCCTTTCCCGTGATATATTTTGATAACTTATGCATCTTTGATGTGTGACCAACTACAGTACAAGAAGGTATTTACAACAAGAATGTCGATATCGGCTGGATATCATCTCTGACCGTCAGCCGAAGGGGGGATGGGGGACAATACTGGCCATAGCTGTGTGTCATGTGGCCTTTGGCAGAAACACAGTCCTTCCACACACTCAAAGAAAGTGGCCCAGTTTTCATGTGACCTCGCATTGCACAGCTCTCCATGAGTTCATGTTTTAAACACTTTTCGACGGTTGCATTGTCCGTAAAAGCTGATTTTAATGTTGAATTTCCCTGTTAGTATACATACCTTGGGTAAAAACTCTGGGGAGATCAGCAACGTTCATGGTCCAGTGGTTTAGCATTTGTCCCGGCAAAATGGCCAGATCTGCCGACACCACTGCAAAAGCCGCTGAACCAGGCTCGAATTGCAAGGTCGTAGTTCACAATACAGTTGTGTTCGAACGACTTTATTTACTGAAACTTGAAGGAAAGTTTTAAAAAATAATGGCCTACTGCAGGTTTTATATCTGAGATCTTCGCTTACTGCAGTCCAAGACTTGCCATGACCGAGTAAGCTGAAACGTCGCAATGACATTGACAGCTTTTCGGTCGCAAATATCTATGTTCGTAAGCACCCTACAGACGTTCAGCAACACTATTTTTATTCAAAATGGTTGACAATAGTCAGCCTCTACCGCCATCGGCAAAAGGACGAATTACGTAAATGTTCCTGAACTTTGACATTGGCCAAGAACATGACGTAGTAGTTGGCAATGTAAAGATCAGACAATGCCAAAAACATGTTGTGGATGACCCGTTCGCCTGGCGATAGGCCAATGCCCTCTAACTTGACATGGGGAGACCAAATTGAAAGTGAACGCAAAACAAGCGATGTCGTGACTCGTCCAACCGCGTCGTACGCATGGCAATGGGTCAAGGGCATGACACACAGTCACAAACAAGTTGGAGGCTGAAAACAAAAAAAAACTTGGAGGCTAAAAACAAACAAACTTGAGAGGCTAAAATACAAAACACTTGGCAGAGCTAATAAACAAATACCAGAAACGCATAACTATTACGCACCATCTCATCTCACAGGTCTATTCTTTTTGAATGTCTGAAATGATGTGTGACTACTCAGAGCTATACAGCGGTTCGTCTTCGGTGTAGGGTCCGAAGAATAAAATGGGGAGTGAATTTACGATCAGGAAAATAACCTAGTAATGGTGGATGATCTCTCCGGTATCAAACCAAGAGTGTTCGAATTCGCCACACGAAATGCCAAGGAAGATTGGCCCTCCTTTTTAATCTCAACATGTCACAAACGCCTTTTAGCTTTCATTTGCATTGGACGCATTGATTTGACAAATGTTTGTAAGTGTATATATTGCCAGAAGAATTTGACTTGGTCCAAAGTGCGATTGATATATACCGTGACCTAGATTTTTAATAATGTCACAGCGGAAACGTGACGCAATGTTGAAACCCCAAACTTCAGGGACAGTGTGGTGAGCATATCCAATATTTCCTGTCTAAAACAGCTATTTAAAAAACCCGCCTTTGTTGGAATATAAAGTAAAATCCTTATATATAGGGTGTACGTGATGAAATTTCTGTTCCCACGATTGTTTGCCATGAATTGAGTGGAGTGAGATGATTGATAATAATTCAGGTGGTTTCACGGTACATTACACCAGTTCAGTGTTTCTTCCCTATTTTGTATTAAAATTTTCACTATTTTACAGTGTCGCTCTCGATAAAGGGATTCTAGTCCGGATCCGACATACATCCTGCCAACAATAAGTGTGTTACATTGGACATTACATAACATATTGACTATATTGACTTGATTTCAGAACATAATAAGTAATTAAAGAGACGAACATTCATTAGAATTTACGGTAAGTGTGGCTGTATATATATATATATATATATATATATATATATATATATATATATATATATATATATATATATATATATTGTTGTATATTGTTGTATATTGTTATATATTGATATATATTGTTATATACATATATATATATTATTGTATACCGTAACCCTGAACTAGATAGATAGTTATGTCGACAGATAGAGAAAGAAATCAAATGGCAATATACCTGTAGGGGGAGGGAGGGGGGAGAGAGAGAGAGAGAGAGAGAGAGAGAGAGAGAGAGAGAGAGAGAGAGAGAGAGAGAGAGAGAGAGAGAGAGAGAGAGAGAGAGACAGACAGACAGACAGACAGACAGACAGACAGACAGGCAGGCAGGCAGGCAGACAGACAGTGTGTGTGTGTCAGACAGACAGAGTCAGACAGACAGAGACGGACCACGTGGCTTTTGAAAATACCGTAATACAATGGAAATGGTGGTGGCAGCAGTTATAGCATGGTTTAGGCGAGGCTTATCGCCATGGTAGAAAGCAACTGTCACGAGATACATACAGCTGCCAGAAGACATGGAATTCTGTGCATCCTGATCAAGAACTTGTTCAGAGAATAGCTTAAACTATGTCTTTTAGAGGTGTGAACAACCAAAAACTTACGGAGCAGATAAATGTCACTGAAACACGATTGGAAAACTAATTTGGGAGAATTGGATCTTTTGTTTGTTCAAATCTATCAAAAGTGTTTGGCGCCCTAGAGCTGAAAGTTGCAACGATACAGAATACCCATAAAAACAAGTATTTTGCAAAAAACAGAAAAGCAGATGAGCTTACATTGTCAGATTCAACCAACATTACTTGGGATGTCAGTTTAAAATATAAAAACTGGGCTAGAGATATGTTTGATTTATTTTCAGAAATTGGTTTGGAGGAAAAAATTGGCAATAGAGGCTTGTATAATGCATTTTAAACGCTGTATATTAGTAACAGGACATCCCAACTGAGTGAAAAGTCCAAATTGCATACTATTTGATGTTTAAGACGGAATATGGAATGGAGAAATATTAACAATTTCCCATTTCTAGATCAAAAAGATCACTTTTAGCACAATTGAGAGTTGGTATCTTACCTCTAAAATTGAAACTGGGCGTTACACGAATGTGCCTAAAGAGGACAGACTATGTGATTTTTGTCCAAATGTAGTAGCAGGCGAGCTCCATTTCATTTTTGACTGTACACTTAACAATGTTATTAGGAATCAATTGTTCTGTAACAGCCAGAAACTTGTGCTCCGTATTTGATTCATTTGATGTACGACAGAAACTCAAATTTCTAATGAGCGACATGCCATCCCAATTGGCATTCTATGTCTATCATGCATTTTCAATGAGACAAGTATTATACTTAAATTACATTTCGAGCTATTCATATTTGTGTACCTTATTTACTGCTTTAGTGTCTTGTAAGCCCTTGGGGCTGGGTGTGGCAACCATGCTGTTTAAGACCACACATGACACTTTAATAAATAAATATAACATAACATAACTAAACCATCCAATTATCCCAAATTACTTCCAATCGTGTTCGGAATAGGTGACCTCTAACAACATGTTCGCAATGATACATAATCTGATAGTCACGTATACACCTTTTCTTACAAGATTGCAGGGATCCAGTCATTTATCAACCGGCATGTCTCGAAGCAACAACAACACGAGATCTCAAAATGGTGGCATCAGCGATGTCGATGTGGAGAAGAAGTTCTCTACCGATGGGAAACGGGAGATTCTTTGTTTCAGCGACATCCGTTGCTTTGTGGCAAGTCTTACGGTGACGATATTCTTCCACGGTACGATGGCCATGTATGCCGCCAGCACCATGACAACGCAGGAGAAAAGATACAGCCTCAACGCTTCACAGCTTTCCGTTCTGGTGAGTATGGGGCAGGCAGGAACTCTTCTCAGCGTCATTCCCGTGGCATACTTTGGAGGTCGTCTTGGGAGTAATCGCCCACGTTGGATGGGCGCTGGTGTGATATGTATCGGTATTGGTTTGTTGATGGGTTGTTTGCCACACTTCGTATTGGGACCCTACAGATACGAAAGCCTTTCCGCGGTCGATGCTACCGAAGCAAACGCAAGCGTAGCAGAAAATCTGTGTCTTTCAACCTTATCGAGCTCTCCGGGACCTTACGCCCATCTCGCCGATGGTGAGAAATCCCCGAATGCCTCTACCCACATGGATTTAGGATGCGACAGCACAGACAAACAGAAGACAACAGAAAGCACGGTAGCTTATGCCTTAATTGTCATCGGGGTGACAGTAGTCGGGGCCGGATACAGCCCATTACTAACTCTTGGCACTTCTTTCATCGACGATCATGCCAGCCATCGAAGATCGGCATTGTATTTGGGTACGTATCGTCTCTGCGAAGTAACAGCTCAGTTGTCAGGCAAACTTAAACAAGGTGAATGGGGAGGGGCATAGGAGTTGCGCCTGTGCAACTTTTTCGTCTACAAACAATTATGTATTTTGTATACAGTATCTAGATACATAACGTCAATATAGCTGTAACATAAAAATTATTTTACGATGCGTATTATGATAAATCGTGGATACAGTGTTTACATTGGGCGTTGGTCTGATACGACCTTTGAGTGCAGTTCAATCTACCCCCCTCCTACATTAAGTGTAAAGGACAGCAGAGACACGAAGGTTAAAATTGAAGACATCAGAAAAGTAAAAATTGTTTTACATTTCATGTGTAATCACAGTCGATTCGGTGGAGGGAGATATCGACTGTGTTGTAACGTATGAGACTCACCCATCTCGAAGCATCTCTGAAGTTTATATTTTCCATAGATGATGGTGTGTTTGTCAATACTCCTTTCGACTACTCCACTGTTTTGTCTTCAACGAAAAATGCGCGTAAAATCATTACTACAAACTCGGAAAAGGTTAAGGTCACCGAGCGTTTTGAACAACAATGTCGAAAGCGCTGGACTTCTTTGATTCTATTTCCAGGTATAATTAACATGATGTGGGGGCTAGGACCAGCTGTTGGGTATCTGGTCGGCGCTGCTTGTTTGTCTATCTACGTGGATTTCAACAGAGTGGACGTTTCCTCCATCGACTTGAAGCCCTCTGATTCAAAGTGGGTTGGTGCCTGGTGGTTAGGGCTCGTCTTGGGAGCAGCTGCGTTCTTTCTCGTCTCCCCGCTGTACTTTTTAACCCCAGGGACTTTGAAAGTCGGCAGCGATGTCAAACAACAGAGGAAGAAGAACAGTGATCATGAAATTGGTAAGCAGTTTGTGTTTCCTTGATGCAATCTCTGGCAAAGTAATTGTTGTCTCAGGTGTAATAAGTAACATCGAGATATTGCACTTTGGGGCTCTATTAGCATTGTCCAAGTAGCATCGTGTTAATCCATCCCGAATAAATACCCTTGGCTGGCGAAGTTGCCCTATAGCAGACGGTCTAACACCTTTTTAAGTTGTGCGGCGCCGCGAAAAACACGAGTATACGATGACGGCAAACAGAGGAAAATACCATGGGACTATATATTTATCACATGAACAGTCTTCTTATTTTTCTTTTGACGTAGATGGATCAAAATTATCGTAACAAATTGCATGAATTTCGTTGCGATTTGTGTTTTACTTACGCGGATTACTTTATTTAAAGAGTAAAGCGGCCCGTCACCAAGGAGATACTTTCATTCATAAATCCCATCAAACTGAAATTTTGATACATCGAATGGTGTCTCCACCAACCAGACGTACGGATTCGTTCACGTGAACGTGTCAATCATTGTCTCGCGCTGTACCGATGCCAAGGCAAGTCGGCCATCGGTGGACATAGCTTTCATCGTGCTAGCGACGGATAGCCGTAGTATTCAGAGTCATTTAGAATATTTACAAATAGATTTATGAAGTAAATGCAACGACACGATCGAAACAGTAATTCTCATTCTCAGAGATGCCATGGCTTTTCAAAATATCGCACAAGTTTACGATCTTGGTGAGCGCGAAAGATTGCGTTCGATGACACACAGGATGTGAGTCATTGCATGTTTGTGCTTACAACAACGCTGCCGCCGTCATTGGTCTCTGCCGGTGTCAACTCGTCAATCCCGATCTCGGTCGTCAATGTTTTCGTCTTACGGACTTTGATGTTTGCAGTGACACATATCTCGCCCCTGGATACATCCTAATTTTGTTACTTGACGGAAACTCTGTTTTGAGTGTTGTCTGAGTCAACCTTCGAAGTACGTCGGATTCCACAGCGCTGCACACAGCTCGACATGCGACAGCTTAGCTTATATGTCTTCGCTACAGCCTTACGCCGCGCTGCAAGTTTGATTCCGAGCGAGTGTTTACGGAATTTTTTTGTGCGATGAAGGAAATTTATCGTTCTTATCGAATGACTTTATGCTTGTGCCTCCTATGTCGCTTTCCTGAAGATTCTACTGTACTCATTTATTCAGTTGAACTTACGTTGGGGTGTAGGTTTCGGTTCTATCGCTATACCGGGATCGCCAGGTAAGCTTATGACGTCCACGACTCGACTGTAGCCGCGACGTTACTGAGCCATTAAAATAAAACGATCGACGGTATCTCCATTTAATTCTCGGGAAAAGCTATAGTTTTAGCTACTCGAAATTTCGTTGAACAAGTATGCCTTCTATGTTTCTGGATTCATCGGGTCACCTTTTGGTAAAAATGTCATGAGAGCTAGCACGGCATCGACCACCACAAATCTGTCTGTGTCGCGACGCCTGCATGTATGAACGGTGCCATGCACGAAAACAGGGGTTATTCGGATTTCTTATCCGTCCTGTTCTACGTCACACAGGTGGCGATACGGGCCAGCTCATGTGATAATGACCATAACGTCAGCTACAGTTTCATGTTCCACTGTGAGTAGAACAAGAGTTGACTCAAGTACAAAAATCTTGGGGAAAATCATCAAAAGTTACAGTTACTGGCCCTTTAATCGTCTTGCTTTTGGATTAAGCTGCTAAACAACCAGTGCGTCTAGGTCTTAGAAAAGGCCAAGAAGTGAATTTTAAACCCACTTTCAATTTTGTCTTTCTCATGACATTGCAGGTTTTTTGAGGATGACATGGAAATTGCTCAAAAATCCATACTTCATGGTGGTGATTATTGCCTACGCCCTTGACACGGGCACCACATTTGGATTTCTACCATTCATCGCGAAAATCTTTCAAGTTCAATTTGGTCTGTCGGCAGTAAATGCAAATCTGTATGCAGGTATGTGGAGATTTATCCTAACAGTGGCTTCAACCTTGGCGGTACACTGAAAGATTCGACCTTGTTTTAGATCTTTCAGCTAGTCTACCTTCGCGGATGGGCCAGGACTCACAAAAGGCTCAGAGAGATTGCAAATGACGCAATCCATGAAGATCCAGTGTACGCGATTTCCGATTGTTGTTCGCAAGTTGTGGTACAGAAATTTCGCTACGGAACAAGAGCCTCGAAGCTACACTGGACAACAAGTTGTCATTCTCTCCTGTAGATGTAACGTAACTTTGCAACGTTACCGTTGTTGTGTCTGACAATCACGGCAGATGCCTATGTGTATTCCTTTGCAGACCTAACTTCTATCAAAGATAGCATAGATCAGGCCTGCCGGCCTCATAGAAACTTTGCCCTCTCTCAATCACCGTAAAGTAAAGTTTTTCGCGAAACTATGAGCGTGTGGAGAACGTTTCCGAGATGTAGGGCCTACTATCTACTCCACGATGCCGTGGAAAAGGATGCCGCAAAGAGACTAGTGATTTGCGACCACCTGCTGTCTCATGGAGATTAGTAATATGCGACGACTGTAGAGAAATGACCATCGCAATTTGGTAACGATTGATGATACGTTTGTACTATGTTTTTTTTCCTCACCAGCGATTTTCGGCACTATACCTTATTGCCTTGGAATGTTACTGCCAGGATACATCATCAAAAAATTCAACCTCCAACCAATGGGTATTCTGAAGTTCTACCTCGTTGTCCTAGGAATTGGCATCGTATTATCTGCTGCCCTCTATCCTTTCGGATGTTACAGCGAGCCCGTCGTTGGTGTTGGGTATGATTATGTCCAATTTTACTATGAAACAACTTCCTTGTTAGACTTGGTTCAAGTCTGTGATTTGTAAATGTTTGAGTAGGGTGAACGCGATGATTTGTGTTCTGTTTTCGTTTGAAACGCGTGAGTGGGGTGCACGCGATGAGTTGGTGAACGCTATACACAGGGAAGTTTCTCCCGCAATCAGAAACTAACTCACTACTGCGCAGACTCAAAGGCAACGCGTTCAATCGCGAGGAAAACCTGGCCTGGGCTACCAAATTCCAAATAGGTTTGTATGAAATAGGAGAAACTAGTACAAATGACTTTATTTTTAGAAATTCACCGACTTGAACCAAGTCCTGAAGCCTCATCTTTTAATATCTTCCACGCATGGGAATGTTAACGAAGAGAAATTTTGTCTTTCACACGAATCCTTTACATGAAAGAAGCAAAAATAATTGAGCTAGACAAACAGCTGACAGAGAGGGGAAGAGAGACCTTACTGAGAAAGACCGAGAGACGGAACCAGGGATAATAAATATTGCATTGTACATTTTACTATTAAACACATTTTGCCATTAAATGCATTTTACCATCTTTGATCTCCAGAAAAGACGGTGTAGACAAGACCCAGCTATGCAACGAAGACTGCGGTTGTCCAGTTGATGTATTTGAGCCAGTCTGTGGTTCTGATGGAAATACCTACGCTTCCCCTTGTCACGCAGGATGTATTGGAATGGGCTCCAGCAGTGTAAGATTAAATGTTTTGTTAATTGTTAAGTTCACACCTTTCCGCTACCCCAAACACACACTCACTCACTCACTCTCTCTCTCTCTCTCTCTCTCTCTCTCTCTCTCTCTCTCTCTCTCTCTCTCTCTCTCTCCTCTCTCTCTCTCTCTCTCCAGACGCGAGCACTCTTACATATAGCTGATATATATGTACATAGAATACATGCGAAAACCAATTTTTAACGAAATAACAAATATGTCAAGTGATCAATGCATGATCAATGATCATGCATCAAATCATGATCAATTTCAACTTAAGACTTTAAATTATGATAGTCTTTTTTCTTATATTGCGTTTCAGTTTGCAGGGAATTACACAAACTGTGGCTGTATATCAAAGTTCGATAGCGACGGATGGAACACAACCAGGATGGCTACTCTGGGTCCCTGCAAGGAAACGGAGACGTGTTCACTCATTTATCCATTCCTTGTCGTCGTTGCTCTGGTGGCTCTGCTGATGGCCGGTAGAGAGGTTCCATGCATGATGCTAGCCCTACGGTGAGTCCGAGAATAGACATTACTGTTGAATTACAAGGACACTCTCAATTTATCAAGTTCGTGGTTTGTCCCTATACAACGGACTAGACACGTTATTTGTTCGATTTTTATCGATATGGAGCCAATATAGTATGGTAAAAATGAAAATGGGTTCGCAACTTTTCAAATGATTGGTTACTATTCAAAAAGGGTACAAACGGAAGCAAGAAATGATATAAAATATTTTATGTTAAAATGTTTCCGAATGTAAAATAGACGCCAGTTCCAACATTGGCAGTTGAACACAGAACTTGATGAGGTTTTCATGAAAACCCGCCGAGACCGCGAGAACCGGTTTACGAACAGTAGCGTGACTCTCACGTACAATGGGCTGGATTTCGTAACTCCATCTATTCGCCATTACCTTTTACCTTGGTAAAAATGTGATGCATATGCTCATATGGTTGGGATAACTTTAACTTCGAGTTCTGTCACCTCATCATTTATAATAGCTGAAGAAGGTAACATTTTCACATTTTGATATACAATGATTTTGGTTTTTCTTCCAGGTCAGTCGAGGAACGGGAGAAATCGTTTGCCATTGGCCTGCGTTTCCTCCTTGCGCGCGTTCTCGGTAAGTTACTGCTCATTTCCATTCGTTCTACTGGATAAAATCTATTTAGATTTGGATAGAGTCGTAAGATTAAAGATATACGATTTTTGCACCCCTCTTTCAAGACATGACAAACTTATGTTTATATAAGATAAGATGAGGTTTACTTGTTCTCTAGAATCAACCTTTTTGAATCTTTCTTTCCTGCAATACATTTTTTGTGTTACCTTCGAGGTAAAAAAAAAAAATAGTTTTACTCCGATATTATATCCTATTTTCCCTCATTGTAACATACTAATAAATAATTCATTAATCAAGAATGACAGTTTTGTCTGTTCTCTATTCGTCAAATTCTATTTGGGTGTTAGGGAGTCAACTAACCCTAACTTCTGCTCAGCTCTAAAATATAGCGTTTAGTAGTAGGGTTTTCAGGGGTATTTGAGGGGTGGGCCACCCCTCTTTTGGCGCATTCTATTCATATGTTTATAGTAATACAAACGATTCCATTTTCATAGCAAAATAATATACAGATTATAAATTGTTATGTAAACTGTAAATTGGTAACCCTCTGTTTTTCCAAGCTGTGGAGAACACTGAGTAGACAAAACACTGATAACAAGCCAAGGATTATGAAACGTCTGAATTAAAAAATTAGACTGAAGATCCGTCTCTCGAGGGCGCTCTCTACGAAGGGGGAGTGTAAAGAGCGCCCTCGAGCGACGGAGCCTTCAGTCAAAGGTAAAATGCACCTCTGGAAAATACTTGGACCCTAAGATCTTTACACATAATTCTTTGCTGGTGCTTGCATGGACTCACTTATGTAAGCCTGAGAAGAAAATACACTGCCGACTATCTAGTTTTGTGACAATCGGAAATTTTATCTTCGGAGTTAACACAGAATATGTCACCATCTGAATTTCAAATATTGATTTATCTCAGGTAACTCGATTTTGTAATACGGTAGTAAAATTTTGCACAACTCTTGATTTGTATTTTTAAAGTCCCATTAAGCTGTATCTTTTGCATTTTACTTACCAAAAATGCTATTCAAATCCCCGGAGGAATATTTTGGATTCCCGTTCTGAAGCCATATTTTCTTTTATGTCACTATTTCAATCCTTGGTGATGGCTTTTGTTGACAGGCACTTACGCGGAGGTGTATATTTGCGGCGATTGTATTCGATAGGACACGATGGGATAAACAATCTATGCCTTTCATTTATGCATCAGAAGATGTACTTAGGACCTTAACAATAAATGTTACAAAATAAGCTATAGAGTTACATTATACTAAGCTGTGAGTTAAACGCTAGCGTTTGGAAATGCTGGAACACTTCGGTGCATAGGATGCATTTGATCTGTAACCATCTTTAAAAAGATTTAAAAAATACAGCTTATGGGGCCATTGTTATAGGAGAATGGTTTAAAGCTTCCTTGTAGAACTTTCAAGTAAAACCTTAAAATTTTCTATTTCGGGGTACATGCTACCATAGACCTTAAAGTACTGCAAGTTTCATGAACAAGCGATAGTTTAAGAACTAAACGAACAAGGCTTATCGCGGAGAATTTACATTGAAGTAGAAACGAATGGTTTTCAAAGTTTCTGTGAACCTTTTGCTGTAGAACCTTCGTTCCACGAGGAAAGTGATCTCAGTCAAAAGAGCGAGAACAGATGAACAGAACAGCCTCAAGTTAAAAAACGACAATACAAACGATTTGCTCTACTCTGTAATACATTTTCACTGGCAACGTCGAAGGGCTTATCTTTCACTATCAAGCTATACGTTAGCGAATTCCCCCACAATATTCATAGAAGGGGGTTATGCTACGTGTGAGAAGCTAAACTCTCCCCTCCCTTTCAGAGGGGTACCTCAAAGCTACGAGTCTATGGGAAATTAGCGTGTCCAACCATGGAGGTAGTAGAGAGCTCACCAATGCACAAGCCACTGAATATACCTTCTCTTTACACGATCTCGGGCACGGAAAATACAACGTGTGTTCTGAAAAAGCCGTTGTTCATTGTTTGTTTATTTTTTACAGGACCTATTCCGATACCTATACTTTACGGCAAGGCGATTGACATGTCGTGCAGTGTATGGAAAACCCTGTGCGGGGGCGCTGTCCGGGGAGACTGCCAAGTCTACGATAACCATGCACTCAGACGGAACTTGAGTGTGCTGACCGTCCTGGTCAGGTCAGTGTCGTTCATCCTGCTTGTGATAGCCGCCGTCATTTGGAGAAGGAAAGTCAGGAATACGAGTTACATTTCGAAAGATAACAATGGGAGAGAAGCGGAGCCGAAGAAACTGTTTGTCGGCGACGGTGTTGAGATGGAGAGTAGCCAGAGTTAGGTCTTCGTGCTGATGGGTCTCACATATCAATCTGATTAAAATCAAATGTAGAGTACGGTGACGTTTATAGACGCCGAAAAAAAAATTATGGAAAAAAAATGGAAAGAAATTATTCATAGTTTCATCATAGACCGCCATGCATAGTGAATCAACATTTTGGTGAAATTCCAAAATCAAATTACTTGCACAACCATGGACTTGTAACCACTCTAGTCTAATCAAGAACAATAATGTAAATAATCCAGCATACATAAATGCACAGATTTATTTAATTTTGTACTGAAAAAAAATTATTCATAGTTTCATCATAGACCGCTATGCATAGTGAATCGACATTTGGTGAAATTCTAAAATCAAATTTCTTACACAACCATGGACTTGCAACCACTCTAGTCTAATCAAGAAAATTAATATCAATAATCAAGAGTACACAAATGCAAAGATTTACCTATTTTTGTATTGAAAAAAACTATCCATAATTTCATCATAGACACCATGGATAGTGAACCAACTTTTTAGATGAAATTCAGAAATCAATTTCTTGTACACAAATGTTCATTTTACTTCCCTATTCAAGCAAAGTACATTTAAATACATTATCAAACATATATAAAATACAGATATAGCATGTTTTGTGGGGGTAAATTGTCAATAATTTGCCTGATAGACTCCATGTATTATGATTTGATATTTTTGGATGAAGCACTAAATCAGCCACATCTTGCCTTCTTATTGTTGCACAAAATATGGTGACCCTCTCTTCAATGTATGAAATACCATATCTCTTCAAAAATTCTTGCGTGATAAATTGCGACTGTTGCTCCAAAACACCAGCCCTCCCCTCTGTAATTTGTCCCTAACATAACAATTGAACCAATTATTATGTAAATTAGCTGATACTGTTTCAGTTATTCCTGGGGGAGAATACTGCAGTGGTTGAGGGGGGGGTCAAGTTTTAGAATGTCGGGCAAGAGGGAGGGTCACATTTTAGACAGGAGGATAGGGAGAGGGTCACATTTTACGGTATAGGTGTGCGCGAAATTCCCCCGATCCCATCGCCCTGTAATTACTTAAGGCTCCCTTAATCAGATTTGGTCACATATCCGAAAGCCAAATGAACTCTCGGAACTAACCGCGACTTGGAGGCAGAGTTTAAGTTCTAGTCATAAAAACTATACGAGAATGAAAACATTTATGGTACATAAATAGTAGCATTGAAAATTTGGGTATTATGACGAAGCTCAAAAATAGGTATAAGTGGGGTTCTTCAGAGTCATTTTTGTAAAAATCAAACATATCACTTTCGAAAACCATGTTTTGTTTTGTTTTTTGTTTTTAATGCACCTCAACAAATAACATTGTTTTCCATAATACAGTACTGGGTTGTCCTTTCTGTATTAAACAGTGTCAACCATGATTTCAGTGGAACGTTTTTCTAATGACACGATTTGCACATTTGTAGCTTTTCTCATTGCTTTCAAATGTATAGGAAACAGATTATCCTATACATCCCGGCTGCCAAGCTGTGTTAATGAGACACCAGGGCCAGCCATTTAACATCGAGGTAGCAACAAATAGCACAAATGCCTGCCTATTAAAGTTGAAAATCTGAACAGAAGTAGGCCGTGGGAGAGAGGGGGTTAAGGCAACCACCCCCCACAGGATAACAAACCTGTATTTTTCAGAAGCCTTGGGATCCCTAGAATACGAAATGGAATTTTAACAGAAAAAATATAGGGATGGAATAGCTGTTATGGTCATGTTTTGAAGGGTACCGCAAAATCACGATTTTCCAAGCCAAAGCATTTTCGTCAAATGTGTCTTCTTGTAAGTCATGTGCTGAGCTCATTTTTTAACATACCTCACTTGTTTGGTATCATTAGAAAGGGAATTTAGTCCTCTTTAAGATGACATATTGTACTATGCAATATCTTCTACAGTTTTTGTCAATATAACCAAAACTTACCCCTTACCCCAAAATTTAACATTGCAAATTACAGTAAATCTCAAATTCTACCAATTTTTTAGCTAGGCATAATAAAAAATGCAATGCTTTGTCTGAAATCTGTTTTATTTCATACAGGGACATGTCAGAAATATGAAATAGACTTTTAACAGAAAAAATATTGGGAATCTACAGCTGTAACAGTCATATTTTGAAGGGTACCGCAAAATAACAGTGTTGCAGATTTGCATGCATTTTTGTTAAAACTGTCTTCCTATAAGTTATCTGCTGAGCTTGTTTTTCAATATAACCTGGCTTGTTAGGTATCATTAGAAAGATAATTCACTAATCTTCAGAATGATATATTGTAACATGCAATATCTTCTATAGTTTTCATGATATATAACAAAACTTACCCCTTACCCAAAGTTTACATTAAAAATTTCTGTCATAGCTAAAACCAAATTTTACAATTTTTTATAGCTTGACACAAAAAATCTGCCCTTTTTGCTATTAAATCTGTTTTATTTGGTACAGGGACATGTAGAAATATGAAATAGACTTTTAACAGAAAAATATTAGGAATCTACAGCTGTAACAGTCATATTTTGAAGGGTACCGCAAAATAACAGTGTTGCAGATTTGCATGCATTTTTGTTAAAACTGTCTTCCTATAAGTTATCTGCTGAGCTTGTTTTTCAATATAACCTGGCTTGTTAGGTATCATTAGAAAGATAATTTACTAATCTTCAGAATGATATATTGTAACATGCAATATCTTCTATAGTTTTCATGATATGTAACCAAAACTTACCCCTTACCCCAAAGTTTACATTGAAAATTTCTGTCATAGCTAAAACCAAATTCTACAATTTTTTTAGTTTGACACAAAAAATCTGGCCGTTTTTGCTATAAAATCTGTTTTATTTGGTACTGGGACATGTCAGAATTATCAAATAGACTTTTAACAGAAAAAATATTGGGAATCTACAGCTGTAACAGTCATATTTTGAAGGGTACCGCAAAATCACAGTATTGCAGATTTGCATGCATTTTTGTTAAATTTTTCTTCTTATAAGTTATCTGTTGAGCTTGTTTTTGAATATAACCTGGCTTGTTAGGTATCATTAGAAAGATAATTTACTAATCTTCAGAATGACATATTGTAACATGCAATATCTTCTATAGTTTTCATGATATATAACCAAAACCTACCCCTTACCCCAAAGTTTACATTGAAAATTTCAGTCATAGCTAAAACCAAATTCTACAAATTTTTTAGCTAGAAACAAAATCTCTGCCCGTTTTTGCTATTAAATCTGTTTTATTTGGTACAGGGACATGTCAAAAATATGAAATAGACTTTTAACAGAAAAAATATTAGGACTCTACTACTGTAGCGGTCATATTTTGAAGGGTCCGCAAAATATCAGTGTTGCAGATTTGCATGCATTTTTGTTAAATTGTTCTTCTTATAAGTTATCTGCTGAGCTTGTTTTTGAATATATACTGGCTTGTTAGGTATCATTAGAAAGATAATTAACTAATCTTAAAATGACATATTGTATATGTATATCTTGCATAGTTTTCATGAAATATGACCAAAACTTACCCCATACCCCAAAATTTACATTGAAAATTGTAGTCATAGCTAAAATCAAATTCTACCATTTTCTTTACCTAGACATATAAAATCAGGCATTTATTTGTATGAAATCTATTTCATTCGGTAATGGGTCATGTCAAAAATATAAAATAGACTTTTAACAGAAAAAAGATTGGAATTCTGTAGTTGTAACAGTCGGATTTTGAAGGGTACAGCAAAATCTCAGTATTCCTGACTTGCGTGCATTTTTGTTGAATCTATCGTCTTGTAAGTCAGCTGCTGAGCTTCTTATAGAATATAATGTAAGTTGTTAGGTATCATTAGTAAGATTATTTACTAGTCTTTAAAGAGACATATTGTAACATGCAATATCTTGTACAGATTTTTATGAAATATGACCAAAACTTACCCCATACCCCAAAATTTACATCGAAAACTACTGTCATAGCTAATATCAAATTCAAGCAATTTTTTTAGGCAATTTTTTGTATGAAATCTGTTTAATTTTGTACTTGGCCATATTAGAAATATGAAATGAACTTTTAACAGAAAAAGTATTGGGATTCTATAGCTGTAACAGCTGTATTTTTAAGGGTACAGCAAAATCTCAGTATTCCTGATTCGTATGCGTTTTTGTTAAACCTGTCATCTTATAAGTAGTCTACTGTGCTTGTTATTGATTATAGCCGGGTTTGTTTAGTATCATTGGAAAGGTATTTAACAGGTATTTACAATGAAATATTGTAACAGGCAATATCTTGTATAGTTTTCATGGAATATGACCCAAACATACCCCATACCCCAAGGTTTATATTGGAAGTACTGTCATAGATAACGTGATCAATTTCCGTGAATTTTTAGCTAGACATGATAAAAATAGTTCTGTTTCGGTATTAAATCTGTTGTATATGGTACTGGGTCATGTCAGAAATGTGAAATAGACTTTTAACAGAAAAAATATTTGGACTGTTTAGTTGTATCAGCCATATTTTGAAGAGAAATGCAAAATCGCAGTACCGCAAACTGGCACCTTTTTTGTTAAATTCTTCTTCTTGTAAGTCATCTGCTGAACTTATTTTGTGACACAACCTGGCTTGTGAGGTATCATTAGTAGGGAAATTTATTCTTCTTTAAGATGACATATTGTAATATACAATGTCATTCATAGTTTCCTGGAATATGGTCAAACTTTACCCCATACCCTAAAAGTTCAAATCGCAAATTACAGCTTATCACAAATTCTACCATTTTTTGCTGCACATAATACAAAAGGCAATTCTTATTTAAAATCTGATTTATTTGTTACAAAAGTATGTTACAAGTATAAAATTACCTTTTCACGGGAAGATGATACAATTTAGTAGCCACTTGGATCATTTTTGGAGGGGGAACCCAAATATTGCAAATGTATGTGTTTCGGCAATTTTGCCCTGATACCTGGGTACCCTTTCAAATATGATCCAAAAGGCTACAAAATCATATTATGTTCCTGTTAAAAGTTAATTTCATATTTGTAACATACTTTTCTAACAAAAACACAGATTTCGTAGATTGCATACAAGCATTGCCTTTTGTATATAAAGTTAATAAATTGTCAAAAAAGGTCGAGTTTCAGATTTGCAGTAATTTGCTGTGTAACCTTGGGGTATGGGGTAAGCTTTGGTCCTATTTCATGAAACCTAAACAAGACATTGCATATTACAATATGTCATTTTAAAGACCAGTAAATTACCTTTCTATTGATACCTAAGAAGCCAGGTTATGTCAAAAATCAAGCTCAGCAGATGACTTATAAGAAGACAGATTTAACAAAAAAGCAAGCGAGTTTTCAATACTGTGATTTTGCGAGACCCTTGAAAATATGACTGTTACAGCTGTAGATTCCCAATATTTTTTCTGTTACAAGTCTATTTCATATTTCTGACATGTCCCTGTACCAAATAAAATAGATTTAATAGCAAAAAGGGCCAGATTTTTTGTGTCAAGCTAAAAGAATTGTAGAATTTGGTTTTAGCTATGACAGAAATTTTTAATGTAAACTTTGGGGTAAGGGGTAAGTTTTGGTTATATATCATGAAAACTATAGAAGATATTGCATGTTACAATATGTCATTCTGAAGATTAGTGAATTATCTTTCTAATGATACCTAACAAGCCAGGTTATATTGAAAAACAAGCTCAGCAGATAACTTATAGGAAGACCGTTTTAACAAAAATGCATGCACATCTGCAACACTGTTATTTTGCGGTACCCTTCAAAATGACTGTTACAGCTGTAGATTTGTAATATTTTTTCTGTTAAAAGTCTATTTCATATTTCTGACATGTCCCTGTACAAATAAAAAAGATTTAATACCAAAAACGGCCAGAGTTTTTGTGTCAAGCTAAAAAAATTGTAGAATTTGGTTTTAGCTTTGACTGCAATTTTCAATGTAAACTTTGGGGTAAGGGGTAGTTTTGGTTATATATCATGAAAACTATAGAAGATATTGCATGTTACAATATATCATTCTGAAGATTAGTGAATTATCTTTCTAATGATACCTAACAAGCCAGGTTATATTCAAAAACAAGCTCAGCAGATAACGTATAAGAAGAAAAATTTAACAAAAATGCATGCAAATCTGCAACACTGTTATTTTGCGGTACCCTTCAAAATATGACTGTTACAGCTGTAGATTCCTAATATTTTTTCTGTTAAAAGTCTATTTCATATTTCTGACATGTTCCTGTACCAAATAAAACAGATTTAATAGCAAAAAGGCCAGATTTTTTGTGTCAAGCTAAAAAATTGTAGAATTTGGTTTTAGCTATGACAGAAATTTTTAATGTAAACTTTGGGGTAAGGGGTAGTTTTGTTACATATCATGAAAACTATAGAAGATATTGCATGTTACAATATATCATTCTGAAGATTAGTAATTATCTTTCTAATGATACCTAACAAGCCAGGTTATATTCAAAACAAGCTCAGCAGATAACTTATAGGAAGACAGTTTTAACAAAAATGCATGCAAATCTGCAACACTGTTATTTTGCGGTACCCTTCAAAATATGACTGTTACAGCTGTAGATTCCTAATATTTTTTCTGTTAAAAGTCTATTTCATATTTCTGACATGTCCCTGTACCAAATAAAACAGATTTAATAGCAAAAAGGGCCAGATTTTTTGTGTCAAGCTAAAAAAATTGTAAAATTTGGTTTTAGCTATGACAGAAATTTTCAATGTAAACTTTGGGGTAAGGGGTAAGTTTTGGTTATATATCATGAAAACTATAGAAGATATTGCATGTTACAATATATCATTCTGAAGATTAGTGAATTATCTTTCTAATGATACCTAACAAGCCAGGTTATATTCAAAAACAAGCTCAGCAGATAACTTATAGGAAGACAGTTTTAACAAAAATGCATGCAAATCTGCAACACTGTTATTTTGCGGTACCCTTCAAAATATGACTGTTACAGCTGTAGATTCCCATATTTTTTCTGTTAAAAGTCTATTTCATATTTCTGACATGTCCCTGTATGAAATAAAACAGATTTCAGACAAAGCATTGCATTTTTTATTATGCCTAGCTAAAAATTGGTAGAATTTGAGATTTACTGTAATTTGCAATGTTAAATTTTGGGGTAAGGGGTAAGTTTTGGTTATATTTGACAAAAACTGTAGAAGATATTGCATAGTACAATATGTCATCTTAAAGAGGACTAAAGTCCCTTTCTAATGATACCAAACAAGTGAGGTTATGTTAAAAAATGAGCTCAGCACATGACTTACAAGAAGACACATTTGACGAAAATGCATTTGGCTTGGAAAATCGTGATTTTGCGGTACCCTTCAAAACATGACCATAACAGCTATTCCATCCCTATTTTTTTCTGTTAAAATTCCATTTCGTATTCTAGGGATCCCAAGGCTTCTGAAAATACAGGTTTGTTATCCTGTGGGGGGGGGGTGCACGTAGACCCCCTCTAGCCCACGGACAACCGAAGCCGAAATCTTGTTCTTAGCACAATATCGCGAAAAAATCCGTTTGTGAAGGTTGAGAGCAAGAATAGTGAAATTCTCTGATACTTTTCGGAAGATTCACAAAGGATATCACAGACGATGTATGATTTTTTTTTTATTGCCAGAGATACTCATCAAGCGCACAACGAAGATAAGAAATTGTTGTGTCTAGAGTTTGTTAATGAGTATTTCATTTTTAAACGGTATCATCGATTTTAAGGAATAAGTCAGGCATAGCTTGATGTCGATATTTTAAAGAATACGATTCAGGGTAAATATTAATTTGACAACTATATGAGCTTCAAACATTAGCAAAACGTGTCTTCGAAGAATCTGTAGCAATCACAGAATTTCCTTGCTTTTGCACATGCTACTCATTGATAAACTCACATTCATACTTGTTCTGTGCATAAGAATACAGAGAGAGAGAGAGAGAGAGAGAGAGAGAGAGAGAGAGAGAGAGATAAGTAGAAATGTTTACGTGATATAGAATACGCCGATGCTAAATATTAATAATTAAAGATATTGCAGCTGTTTTAATTCAACTTCACACTACAGAGTAAATAGGCTTGCACGTACGTAACCAGGGATCAACACGCCTGCAAAACATACACACAGATAAGGTGACTTACTCACAAAAGAGACAGAATACATACATACATACATACATACATACATACATACATACATACATACATACATACATACATATATATATATATATATATATATATATATATATATATATATATATATATATATATATATACATATGTAGGTATGTATGTATTATGAGTGATATATATATATATATATATATATATATATATATGTATGTATGTATGTATGTATGTATGTATGTATGTATGTATGTATGTATGTATGTATGTATATATTCTGTCTCTTTTTTGAGCAAGTCACCTTATCTGAAGAATGCAATCTCTTACTTCGACACAAGATGGCGCACTTCGAAATCAATTTTACACCAAGACCAGTGTTCAGTGAAAAGGGTTTAAATGTTTAACCTGAAGGAATAGACTTTTCCGGATTAAAGGGACAAAGTCTCTCTTTTTGACCTTTTTCAAGGAAACGTGCACTACTTGCGTATAACGTCACGCAGTGTACAAATTGACTACGGTTCATGTTTCTCTGTGCTACAACAGAATCACAAATTACCCCCTTGCTGAATGCAAACAGATAGTTATGTCCGTGACCTACAGACAAATTTGATTTTTCCTATTCCGACTTGCTTTCCTACCACAAATTAACATTGCGACAATGTGTGGGAAAGCTTCTATCATCGTCTCTATTGAAGGTACTATCAATTAACATTTTATTACAAAAGCTTCCCCCAAGGACAAAAACTTGCACGAGTCCAAACGTTATTTAGCAATGTATATTCAGTCATGAATGTGACACGTGTGCAGGGAGCTAGATATTTGGGTGTAGACCGTAAAATGATTCACTGATGTTTTGTTTTGTCTAGCTGCGAACAGAGGTGGGATGTTGCACTTTTACAAAAGTCAAACAAAACAAAATACTTCTCATATCAAACAAAATCCATGTAAAAAGACAAAAAGAGCGACCCAGTCCCTTTAAGTTACCTGTAATGAGTGCGGGGTCGGCTTTTTCATACACGAAGCCCTGTCACGATTACAAATTATATGCGGACGTATTTGAATCTTGTAAACAGCATACTGAATATTCCAGGATAAAAAGATTTGATTGTTGAAACTTGTACTGTTATTTGTTAAAGGTAAAGTTTTACAGTTTTACATTGTCTATACAAAGTTGTATTAAACAGATGAATTGGAAATTATATTCCTGCGGTTTGCAAGTAGTTGTCCGCTGGTGTTCTTTTTCTCAGTTGGATCGCGAACTCTTATCTGTTTGAGTTTCGCATGTCACTTGCGCGCGCATAGACCGTAAAATTTTACTCTTATTTTGCAACGTTCGTTTTGACTCAAAGCTATTGGACGAACTTATCTTTTATCTATACACTTTATTTGAGGTTCCCTGCCCTAAACCCAGTGTTTTGAGTACTGTACACAATGGACATATGGATACAGCCAAATTCATCTAGACTAACTCAATCACTCAAGTTTTTTCCATAAACATCGACCATACCTACAGAGCAATGTCAGTGTCAACACCTGTGCTAACATAAGACCAAGACACTAAAGGTTGGCAGTATAAATCTTTATTGGCAATACATATCATAATCAATCGTATTAAAATAAACAATAGCAAGAAGAAACCTGTGCTGAGACCAAGACGCCTGTATCCCCACCCTAGCCCCCGGGGACGGTCATATAGGCAATCCCCTATGATTTCAGTTTGCTTCTTGTTAGCTTACGTGTTCACACACGTGGGCTAATGTCACAGCGATGTCTATCTGTCTGTCTTTCCGTGTGTGTGTTTACACGATAACTCATAAACGCTTGAACAGATTCAAGTCAGATTTGGTAGACAGGTACCATATGCTACTTGCAAGAACTGATTAGATTTTAGTTAGTGTGGCTTGCATATTAATTGAGTTATGCAATATCATTTTTTTTCGTATAATGGTTTCCCTATGGAGACGGTAATGACAGTGTAGACATATATCAAGAAATATTGCACAAAATTTCAGGGTCAACCACATGGTTTCAGTGGAACGTGTTTTAAAACAATGATCGTATATTCGCAGCTTTTCTCTTAAATTTCAGATAAAGGAAACATAGTCAGATTATCCCGGCTGCCAAGTCATATTTATGAGCCAGCACCACCACCTAGCATCGAGTTGGCAACGAATATTTATATTGCCAGAGATACTCGTCATACGCACGATGAAGATAGGAAATTGTTCTGTCTTTTCAAAGAGTTTGTAGAATGAATATATCATCTTAAACGTTCATACCATAGCTTGATGTTGATATTAGAGTTGGACACTCAAGGGTAATATTAATTTGAGTCCTATCATGAGCTTAAATCATTTGAAAAACCATGTCTTCAAGTTCAAAGAAACCGTAACAGCCACAAAATTTCAGAATTTCCTGCACCTTAGTTACTAATTGATGAACTCACATTCACATTTCAGATTACTTTTAACATTTCAAAGAGTCTTATAGGGATGAGGGTTCGATCATACTTTCCTCATTTCCAAGGCATTATAATTTCTTCAACGAATTTAGAAGTTGAGGGTATGGAGAGTAAAAGTTATGGAGGAGTTGGAATACATGGGGGTAGAGAACAGAAAAGGAATAGTACCTGAGCTCAGTACAAAGTAAAGAAAAAAGATATCTCGCGTCTCAATCCTTATATAATTGGCCATTTTATTGAGCGAAGTCATGAGGCTTCATTAAAATATCATAATATTAAAAGCCGAATCACTGAGGGATATCAGTACGCATGTAATGAATATTCATGAGATAGATATAAAATAGTCCAAGACAATAGTTTTCTATCTCACTTGATAACGTCGGAGAGGAAGGAACATCAGTGTGAACGCTTAAAGGTGAAGACAAGATTTCGGGCGGGAGGTAGCCAGCGCCAGGTTTGAGCTGACCCTCCCCCGCCCCTCCCCTAACCGATGACAACCTTCGCTGAATAATATAGCTGCAAAAAGATATCTCGCATCCCAATCCTTATACAATAGGCTATGTTATTGAGCGAAGTTATGACAGAAACGGGTTTCTAAAATTGTGTATTGAGAAAAAGGCTCCCACTCAACAGGTGTCAGATGTGTAGCATGGTTGCTTGTCAATATTACATGCCCTCAATTCATGGCATATTAGATGGTCATTGGTCAGCTAGTACGGTGTTTACTACAAGCATCTCTCCGAGTGTAAACTTTTCAACTCCCCCTAACCATGGCTCCTACTACCTCCATGCCCTAACCAACCTTCTTATTACAAAACTACTGGCCCCTATTGTAATGCTTGAATAACAATTACCCGTTCTGATGTCCTGCAGTGCACTGCAAATAGTCTTCAAAGTGTCCCGTCTATGCAAATAACGATGAGCTTCTTACACGTCTAACATTACGTCGACGTTCGGTAAGTATCGGCAGTTGGTTTTCTTTCCTGTGATACATATTGATTATTGATACATCTTTGATATGTGACCAACTCTAGTACCAGAAAGTGTTCACAACGAGAATGTCGATATTGGTGGGATGTCACCTCCAACCGTCACTCGAACAGGGAGGAACATTACTGGCCATAGCTAGTTTTCATTTGGCTTTCAGCAGAAACGAAGAAAGTATGATCAAGTTTTGATGTGACCTCGCATCGCACTGCTCTCGCTGATTTCATGTTTTGGTTTTTACAGTTGCGTTTTCCGTTAAAGCTGATTTAAACATTCCTGTCTCCCCGCGTGGTTATGTACATTCTGGGTAAAAATTCTGTAGTTTGATGGATTATCCCAGATGAGATCAGCAAGCCAGTGCCTCGGTAGAATGGCCAGGACTAGCGCCTCTATTACATAAGCTGCTGAACCATGCCGAAGACCCTGTTGTTAACGTGCAGGCTCGAATTACAGGGTCGTAGTTCAAAATAGTCTTGTTCGTTTGACTTTATCTATTGAAACTTGAAGAAGAGTATTTTGAAAATTGGCCAAGTGCAAGTAAGCTGACAGTCCAAGACTTGCAATGATCGACGAGTAAAGTTGATACCTCGCAATGACCTTGACGGCTTTCGTTCACAAATATCTGAGTCTTTCGGCACCCTGCAGTGCAGTCTTTCAGCAACACGCATTTTTATTCAGACTAGATTAACGATAATCAACCTCGGGCTCTATAACCATTCGAAAAAAGGTGCCCTTTGTGAATGGTCCTGAACTTTGACATCACTCAAAAACATGTAAAGTTAAAAGTATCTTTCCCACCGTACCACTGATCACGCCATACCGAATACGTGTTGTGGATGACCCGTTATAAAGCGAGAGGCCACTGCCCCCAAACTCTAAATATGGGGACCAAATTGAACGTGAATGCCAAACAAGCGGTGTCTTGACTCATCCAAACGCATGACACATAAATGTCATATTAACACAACGAAAAACTATTCCGCACCACCTATATGTATTCTCAGAGGTCATTTCTTTTTAAATTTTGGAAAAGATGTGTGACAAATTAGCCTGATACGACGGTCAGTCTTCGTTGTAAGGTCCGAAGGAGGTGAATTTACGAACAGGAAAATAACCTAGTATAGATAATGATCGCTCCGGTATTAAAACAGGTATTCGTTTTCCGCCACACGTAATGCCAAGGCGATTCCCTTTTTAATGTCAACATGCCACAAACTCAGTTTGCTATCGACACATTAACATGGAAAGTATATTTAAGTGTTTATATCGCCAGAAAAGTTGATTTGGTCCAAAGGATGTATATCGTGACAGATTTAAAATGATATCACAGCGGAAACGTGACGCGCTCAAACCAATGTTGAAACTCTACGCTTCAGAGATGTAGTGAGCATCGAATCCAATATTTCCTGTCTAAAACAGTTATTCTTCAAACTCACCTTCTTGGTAAGTCTTGCCGTGCGTAATTTTTGTCCGAACGTAGAGTAAAACGCTTTATTTCGACTCACAATAGGATGTATGTGATGAAATTTACACGCATACGATTCTTTGTTATGACTCGAGTGGCGTTCAGGATAGATGACGGTCAACTTGATAATTAGGATGGTACATTGCACGAGTTTAATGTTTCTCCCCTATTTTGCGATTCATTTGTAACTATTTATGAAATTTTCACCATTTTTGTTCTGAACGTCAACTGCACATGCTTGTGCTATTCCTAGAGTATGTTGAAATGCCACCACCTACAAATAGAATGGTATGTCCCGATCATACATATATAAGACTGTCGAGCTAAGAATCCTTCCACTTCTTCTGTCTGATGATTGCAGAATTCATGAAACTTAAGTAACAGATATCATTACTTTGTACTTAAAGTAATTTTGTGTTATTATTTATACCGCTCTGCTTTAGCATCGAGCACTGTAACATCTGTATATCGAGATATATATATATATATATATATATATATATATATATATATATATATATATATATATATACACAAAATATACACACAAAATAATGAGAAAGTCACATAAGCTCATCTGATTGTATCTACTCTGCAAATTTTTAGGGCTTGAAAAAATGACCAATGTATGATTCGAAGCCACGTCCCCTGAATTCAGTTCGGACGCTCTACCAACTGAGCAAACGGATCAGTTCAAGTTGGTTTGACGTTCACTGTCCTGACGGAGCAGATTTATTTCACTGAATAGTAGCTCTAAGTAGACTCTTACGGGATTTCGTAATGATGCATAATCTAATAGTCACGTACACCTTATTACTTTTTAACAAGATTGTAGAGATCAAGTTATTTGTCAACCAGGATGCCTCGAAGCAACAACGTCGATGGGGAGGGGAAGTTCTCTGCCGATGAAAAACGGAGGATTCTTTGTTTCAGCAACATCCGTTGCTTTGTGGCAAGTCTTACGGTGACGATATTCTTTAAAGGTACGATGACCATGTACGCCGCCAGCACCATGACAACGCAGGAAAAACGATACAGTCTCAGCGCTTCACAGCTTTCCGTTCTGGTGAGTATGGGGCAGGCAGGAACTCTTCTCAGCGTCATTCCCGTGGCATACTTTGGGGGTCGTCTTGGGAGTAATCGCCCACGGTGGATGGGTGCTGGTGTGATATGTATAGGTATTGGCTTGCTGATGGGTTGCTTGCCACACTTCGTTTTGGGACCCTACAGATACGAAAGCCTTTCCCTGGCTGCTGAAGTAAACGCGAGCGTAGCGGAAAAGCTGTGTTTCTCAACCTTACCGAGCTCTCCAGAACCTTACGCCCCTATCGCCGATGGCGAGAAATCCCCGAATGCCTCTACCCAGATGGATTTAGGATGCGACAGCACGGATAAGCAGAGGACAACAGAAAGCACGGTAGCTTATGCCTTAATTGTCATCGGGGTGACGGTAATTGGGGCCGGGCACAGCCCTATGGTAACCCTTGGCACCTCTTTCATCGACGACCATGCCACGCATCGAAGTTCGGCGTTGTATTTGGGTACGTATTCCCCTCCGATAAAAGTTCAATTTTGAAAACGGAGCGGGGGTCCGTATGAATTGAGCCTGTGCGACTTTCTTGTTTACAAAAAATGTATTTCGTGCACGATATCTCGATGCATAACGTCAATATAGCTGCAACATTGAAATTTTACGATGTACATTATGGCAAATGTTTGATATAGTATTCAAATTGGTCGTATGGGTCGCACACGACCATTAAGCGCAGTTCAAACGACCCACACTCTTTAAATTTAAAGGAAAGCAGAGTTACTGAGGCTTACATGGATATTAAAGTTGAATACATATATAAAGTAAAAACATTTTTGCATAGAAATCCATGTTGGTAGCTTATTACTGTCAACTGAACTTTTGATGTCAACACGGTACATTTTAGTAACTGACATTTTCGGTTACGATTCTGCTGATGAAGGTTGTAGTGCTGCAACCGAAAGTCTCAGTGACTAAAATGTACCGTGTTGAGATCAAATGTTTAATTCCCAGTAAAGTAAAAAATGTTTTACATTTCATGTGTTATCACAGTCCACTCGGTAGCAGGGATGTCGACTGTGTTGTAATGTATGAGACTCCAATCATCTCTATGCGTCCCTGTAATTTATATTTTCCTATCTAGATGATGGTGTGTTTGTCAACATACCTTTCCGAGTTGACTTTGAACTGTTTCTTCCACTGTTCACATGTTTTGTCTTCAACGAGAAAACCATGACTATAAACTCGGAAAAGGTGAAATTCACCAAAGGCTTTTAGCTACATCACACGACTCCTTTCTATTTTAAGGTATAACTAACATGATGTGGGGGTTAGGACCAGCTGTTGGGTATCTGGTCGGCGCTGCTTGTTTGTCTATCTACGTGGATTTCAATAGAGTGGACGTTTCCTCCATCGACTTGAAGCCCTCTGACTCCAAGTGGGTTGGTGCCTGGTGGTTAGGGCTCGTCTTGGGAGCAGCTGCGTTTTTTCTCGTCTCCCCGCTGTACTTTTTAACACCAGGGACTTTGAAAGTCGGCAGCGATGTTAAACAACAGAGGAAGAAAAAGACTGACAAAACTGGTATACAGTTTGTTATTAACTTATTGTAGTCTAATTGTGATAAGTAACAACAAACTATTACATCGAATGCTAAGCTGAACTTTTAATAGTGCCCTATTACCTTCGACCTAATAGCATCGTGTTTATCCAAGCCGAATAATTACCCTTGGCTGGTGAAGTTGCCCTCGTAGTAGACAGTCTAGTGACAACATCATCAACAGGTGCCGGTATAATTCTGTGTGTGCGTGTGTGTGTATGTTTGTGTGTGTGCGTCGCGCGCGCTCACGATCCTGCCCTCTACTCTCATTTCAGCCCTTGATGAACAGCTGAAAACAAAAATCATCCCAGAAAAAAGCCGAGAGCCAGAGTCGTTATTGTCTTTCTTTCTTCTGTGGAGTACTTTGTTATTTGCTAGTATGTATTTTGATCATTGTGTCCAACACAGTTTCTTGTTCAGCTGCGGCTCGAGTAGAACAGGAAATTGAGGTTGACTCAAAGAACAAAAATAGCGGGAAAAACCTATCTAAAGTTACAGTTACTGGCCCTGTAATCGTTTTGCTATGAGATGATGCTGCTAAATAACCGGTGCCTCTTATTCTATGAGAAGTCCAACAAGTCAACTTTAAACACCATTTCAATTGTGACACCTTTTTTGTCATGACATTGCAGGTTTTTTGAGGATGACATGGAAATTGCTCAAAAATCCATACTTCATGGTGGTGATTATTGCCTACGCCCTTGACATGGGCACCACATTTGGATTTATACCATTCATCGCAAAAATCTTCCAGCTCCAATTCGGTCTGTCGGCTGTAAATGCAAATCTGTATGCAGGTATGTGTAGATTTATGAAGATTATGGGCGTAGTCACTGACGTAATTACAGCATAGGACAGTGTTCAGAACAATGATCGTAACGGTGGCTTCAACCTTCGCGGTAGACGGAAAGGTTCGGACGTGTACAACTCGTACAATTGCATCTTTCTGTCTACCTTCTCGAATGGGCCAGAACCTAGAAAAAAGGCTCAAAGAAATTGCCAGTGACGTGAACATTTCGAACTCAATGAAGAAAATCCAGTGTTCGTGACTGTTGTTCACAAGTTCCGGTACAGTAATTTCACCAGTAACAAGTGTCCCAAAGCTACTGGACAACAAGTTATCGTTCTTTCCTATAGATGTGACGTAACTTTCCAATGTTAGAGTTCTCGGTTGTGTTTTGCAATCATGGAAGATGCATATGTGTATTGGTAGGCACTCCTGACTTCGATCAAATATCGCATAGATCATCCTGTCGGCCTCTAAACTTTGAACATTAAGCTTCATAGAAACTTTGCCCTCTCTCGATTACTATAATGAAGTAAAGTTCTCAGCGAAACCATGAGCTTGATAACATTGCCGCGTAGTAGGGCTTGATAGCTGCTCTACGATGGAGTGCAAAAATGCCCCGACGTTACTGCTGTCGCAAAGAGACTAGTGATTTGCGACCAACTGCTGCCGCGAAAGAGACACTGGTGATTAGCGACGAATGTAGCGAAATGACCGTAGCACTTTGGTACAAAGATTGATGATACGGTTTGTTTTGTTTTTTCACAGCGATTTTCGGCACTATACCTTATTGCCTTGGAATGTTGCTGTCAGGATACGTCATCAAAAAATTTAACCTCCAACCAATGGGTATTCTGAAGTTCTACCTCGTTGTCCTAGGATTGGGCATCGTATTATCTGCTGCCTTCTATCCTTTCGGATGTTACAGCGAGCCTGTCGTTGGAGTCGGGTATGATTATGTCCAATTTTATTATAAAACAACTTCTTTGTCTGCTTGAGCCTCATATTTTACGGTGCCATATCTTCCATGTATGAGAATGTTAACGACCAGATGTTTTGTCTTTCCACTGAACACAATGAAACAAGGGCAAATATGTGATATAGACAAACATCAAACAGAAAGGGGAATAGAGACAGAGAGCAAAAGAAAGAGAGAGACAGAAGCAGAGATAATAAATATTTCAAAGATACATTTTACTGTCTTTCATATCCAGAAAAAACGGTATAGACAAGAACCAGCGATGCAACGAAGACTGCGGTTGTTCAGTTGATGTATTTGAGCCAGTCTGTGGTTCTGATGGAAATACTTACGCTTCACCTTGCCATGCAGGATGTATTGGAATTGACTCTAACAATGTAAGATTAAGATTTTGTTCATTGTTGACTGGAGTTCACATCCTTCCCCCATCCAAAACACACAGACACAGAGACACACAGACACACACACACACTCTCTCTCTCTCTCTCTCTCTCTCTCTCTCTCTCTCTCTCTCTCTCTCTCTCTCTCTCTCTCTCTCTCTCTCTCTCTCTCTCTCTCTCTCTCTCTGAGGCACACACAGACTTGCACACTCTCACCACATGTATATGCACATAGATATACTCGTATATATGCCTATGTAAAAACCGATTTTAAACGAAATAACAAACATGTCAAGCTAATTTTCCCTTCAAGAGCATGATCAATTTCAACTTATCACTGAAAGTCCTTGAATTATGATAATCTTGTTTTCTTATGTTGCTTTCAGTTTACAGGCAATTACACAAACTGTGGCTGTATATCAAAGTTCGATAGCGACGGATGGAACACAACCAGGATGGCGACTCTGGGTCCCTGCAAGGAAACGGAGACGTGTTCACTCCTTTATCTATTCCTTGTCGTCATTTCTCTGTTCGCCCTGCTGAGTGCCGGCAGAGAGGTTCCGTGTATGATGCTGGCTTTGCGGTGAGTGCTAGAATTAAAGGGATACTGTCAATTTATCAAGTTTTGAAATTGTTACGAGGTTTTTACGTGTACAACTGACAGGTCACGCTATTTCTTCGATATTTATGGATGTGGAGCCAAGGTATGGTAAACATGAAAAAAACTTGGGAAAAATGTGGAATTGACAACTTTTCAAATGATGGGTAATTAATTCAAGGAGGGTACAAACGAAAAAAAGGAAAAGGATAAAATATTTTAAGATAAAATATCTTCGGTAAGATATTTTCGAATGCAAAATCGCCGCCAGTTCCAACATAAGCAATTGAACACAGAACTTGGGTTTTCATGAAAAACGAGAATTAGTTTAAAGGTATACAGTTACCTGTAATCTAAATATGCCCATACCTGGTCAAAGGGGCGTTCCTTGCTATTCAAAATGCCCATATGAGGGCGCTGTTTTTAAAAAGCGGCCACCCGCTTAAAATCTGTGATTGGTTAGCTTTTCTCTTTCCATGGCAACTTTAGCAAAATTGGAACAGGTGGCAGTATACCTTTAAGCACCGTGACGTGACTCTCATTCATAGTAGGCTGGAGTTTCGTAACTTCATCTCTTCGCCATTTCCTTGGTGAAACTTGATGCATATGCTCATATGATTGGGTACCTTTAACTTTGAATACTGTCGCATCATCATTTACAATAGCTAGGAAGGCAACGTTTTCATATTTTGATATACAATAATGGGTTTTTTTCTGTACGTCTGTGATCGTTTCCAGATCAGTCGAGGAACGGGAGAAATCGTTTGCCATTGGTCTGCGTTTCCTCCTTGCGCGTGTTCTCGGTAAGTTAATGCTCTTTTCAATTGGTTAGTCGATTAACCTTTTCTCCACCATGGTTTGGCCAAAACCCATTGTCATTGTGGAACTGTTTACAGGGAATCGGATGTGAACAGGTTAAGCCCCTTCCATTGATCAAATCTATTGGCTAAAACCTATTTAGATCTTCGATAGCGTGGACAGAATAAAGATATACGATTTTGCACCCATTCTTCAACATTTGACAAACTTACGTTTATGTAAGATAGAGTGTCCAGGCTACTTTTTTCAATAATCCACTCTTTTTTCTTTTTCCTGTCAAGTGAATACATTTTTTGTTTGTGATCTTCGAGATAAAAAAGAATTTCAACATTTTTACTCCGAAATTATTTCCTTTTTTTACCCCACTAGATGTCTTAGTCCGACCTACAAATAGGAAAAATCAGCATCGACTTATCTTTCTGGTGGAAAAATCAAATAAAAAATTACCTCCGTTCACGGTAATATAAAAAAAAATGGTTCGTTAAATCGGATGACAGTTTTGTCTATTCTCGATTCGTCAAATTCTAGCTGCATGGGTACCGGGTGTTAGGGTCTCCAATAACCTGAACTTCTTCTCAGGTACAGCATATAGTAGACAAAACACTGAAAACAAGTCCCGGATTATGAAACGACTGAATTTAAGGTAAAATGCACCCGGGAAATATTTGTTCCCTAACATCTTTCCGATTAGTTCTTCGCTGGTGTGCTGCTTAGCAGGATTCATTTTTAGCCTGTATGGCAAATACAGAGCTGATCATCTTGTTTTAATTTTGTGAAAATCGAAATTTTATCCTAACCTTCAGAGTTAACACACGATACGTCTGCACCTGATCATTTAAATATTCGTGAGTTTCAGGTAATTCGATTCTATAATAGCAAAATTTGCATAACTCTTGATTTGTATTCATAGAGTCTCATTAAACTGTATCTTTAGGCATTTAAGTTACCAAAAATACCATCCAATGTTCAGAGAGATCTTTTTAGCTTCCCGTTATTAAGCCGTATGGTCTCTGAAAACGTCACTGTTTCAATCCTTGGTGATGGATTTGGTCGATTGAATTTATACACTTGCGCGACGGCGTGGCTATATTAGATAGGACAGGATGGAATATCCATGTAAGGCTTTGTATTCATCAAAAGATGTGCATTGGAGCTTAGCAATAAATGTTTAAAGTAAGCTGTTTGAGTTGAAAGTCGAACATTATCCAGTAATCTAAGTTGTACGTAAATCGCCAATGTTTGAACAACATTCTATGGCAAAACTTCGGTAAGAATTTTGCATTAGATTTGAGTTGCATTTCATTTGAAACCATCTTTTAGAAAAAATGGCAAAAAAATTTTGCATTAGATTTGAGTTGCATTTCATTTGAAACCATCTTTTAGAAAAAATGGCAAAAAAGATACAGCTATAATGAGGCTTCAGTTATGGGAGAATATTCAAAGCTTTTCTGTGTGGAACGTTCAAGCAAAACCTTGAAACCTTTTTCGAGGTACATGCTACCATAGGCCTTGCAATAACTTACATTTTGATTCTGTTGCCCCAAAGCTTCTTGAACAAGCGATAATTTAAAAACAAAACGAACAAGGGTTGTCGGAGAAATTGGAAACACACGCTTTCCAAAGTTTCTGTGGACTTTTGCTGTCGAACCTTCGTTCAATGAGGAATAGAGATCTCACTCAATAGAGCGAGAACAGATGAACATAACAGCCTCGTTTTCAAACAAAAAAATAAATACAAACGATATGCTGTACTCTGTCAGACATTTTAACAGGCAACGTCGAAGGGCTTATCTTTCACTTGCCAGTGATCTGTGAACTGTTACGCCCGAGAACTCCATTATACTACTTAGAGGAATGGGGTTATGCTACGTTCGGGGCTAGGAGCCTATCTCTCTCCTCCACAGTTAGCTAACCACTGAACAAGCCTCTTTCACACAGCCTCGGGGACGGAAAACACATGTGCTCATAAAAAGTTTAGTTTGTTCCTTGTCTTTATAGGGCCTATTCCGATACCTCTACTTTATGGCAAGGCGTTTGACATGTCATGCACTGTATGGAAAACCCTGTGCGGGGGCGCTGTCCGGGGAGAGTGCCAAGTCTATGACAACCATGCACTCAGACGGAATTTGAGTGTGCTGACCGTCATGGTCAGGTCAGTATCGCTTACCCTGCTTGTGATCGCTGCCATCATTTGGAGAAGGAAAGTCAAGAATACGAGTTACACTTTGGTAGACAACGATGGGAGAGAAGCGGCGGCGAAGAAACTGTTTGCCGGCGATGGTACTGAGATGGAGAGTACACAGAATTAGGTCAGCGTGCTGGTGACAGTGATGGATCATACATTTAATCCAGAGTAAAATGAAGTCTTTGAACTAACCGCGACTGGGAGATAGAGTTTAAGGTCCAATCATAAAAAGCATGCGAGACTGACAAAATTAATTGTATAAAAATTGTTGTATAAAATTTAGGTATTATGACAGGTGGAAATTGAGCCTGTTAAAATAGGTATAAAATTAAGTTCTTGAAAGCCATATCACTTTCGAAAGCTATGTTTATTTTTAACTGCAGAACAACATGAAAACAACATAAGACTGAGTTCACCTCAACAAATGGCATTGTTCCCCATGTTACAGTAGTTTGTTGTCCATGTGTTTTAAACAGGGTCAACCATAGTGGTTTCAGAGGAACTTTTTTTAAAGTCAATGATCGCATATTTGCAGCTAACTTTTCTCATCAACTTCAGATGAAGGAAACATAGTAAGATTATCCTATACATCACGGATGCCAAGTCATGTTAATGAGCCACCACCACCACCTAGCATCGAGGTGGCAATGATTGTTTATTACTTTGACAGCACAAACGACTGTCTATTAAAGTTGGAAAATCTTGGCAATCGAAGTTGGAAAATCTTGACCCTAGCACCACGTTGCACAAAAGCCGTTTATTGAGACTGGCAACACGAGAAATGAAGTTTTTTGATAAAAATTTGTTTGGAAGATTGGAGTTTGAAGATGACAATTTATTACTTCATATTAAAGGGACAAAGTCGCTCTTTTTTACCCCTGATACCTAGAAAACATGGTATACTTGCGTAAACTTACTCAGTGTACAAATTGACGACGGCAAACTGCAGCAGAGTAAAAAAATTACCCCTTTGCTGAATGTAAGCATGATTATTTTTGTGTCCTATAGACAAATTTGATTTTTTCCCTATTCCAACTTGCTTTCCCATGACAAATAAACATTGCCACATTGTAAGGGAAAGCGGCTTTTCTCATCTATACGAAAGGCGCCGCAAATTAAGATATCACTGCAAAAGTCTGCGCGAGTCCAAACTATTAGTAACAATGTATATTAAGCCATGTATGTTAAGCCATGCATGTTACACTAGTGTATGGAACTACATTTCTTGGTACAGATCGTAAAATGTTTCACTGAATGTTTATCTTGTCTGGCTGCAAACAGAGTTGAAGATCTATCACGATTACAAATTATATGCGGACGTATTTGAATCTTGTACACAGCATACTGAATATTCCAGGATAAAAAGTTTGATTTGTTGAAACTTGTTCATAGTATCGTTACAAACTTGAATTAAACAAAGAGCTTGGAAATGATATTCCCATGGGTTGAAAATAGTTGTCCACTTTTATTCTTATTCTCAACCGGACCGCTAAGTGTTATAGATATCTTGTGCTTCACATGTCACTTGCATGCACATAAACCATGAATTTTTCACCCTTATTTGGTAGCGTTCGTTCTGATTCAAAGCTATGAAACGATTGCACAGAGGCCTTAGTTAAGAAAGACACTTTGCATCAGACTCTTTTATCTGATACACTTTACTTGAGGTTCTGTAAATCCAGTGTTGGGTACTGTGCAAAATGGACATATAGATACTGCATATTTCATCTACTTCTACGTGGCCCTGGCGAGAAATTCAAATGTACTCGGACGCATACAGCCACCACCTCTTCTTTGCGACAATCACCACAGACTATGTTGTCTGTGTAGCGCTGGCCCGTAGGCGCTACACAACGCCACAGAAAAAAGCTAGCGTACAACCCGTGGATTACAATTATTGCAGCTGTAGATATGCAGGTCCTGGTAAACTCTTTGACGTGCACTGTCTGTCTGATACAATCTTTTGAACATATTAATTCGCACTGATACAATATTCAGAATATTAGTGCAAAGGACTGGGCCTAAACGTTTTTTGCTGCATGTTTGTGAATATGTGACCGGGTCGTCTCGTCTCGGACAGGGTTTCTTTTCCGATTAGCCCACAGCCCACGCCAATTAAGTATTCATAACGTGACTGGTGCAAACGTTCGGGTATAAATAAATAAACAAACAAATAAATAAATAAATAAATAAATGAATAAATAAATAAATAAATAAAATAAAATACTTTATTGATCTCCGTAGAGAAATTACAATATATGCTTAAAAGCAATCCGGCAACAAACAAAAAGTCAAACACGTTCACACACAAACACAAAAATGTGAAGAAAACAAACTTGCTTAAAAATCTGCTCTGCTTGATTTAAAATTGTAGTTTAAAATAGCTCTTGGTATAAAAGAATCCTTAAAAATAGGTGACAATAAGGATAAAAAGGATAGAGAGAAAGAGAGAATGGATTGACGTTGGAGCAGATCCCTTGACGCAAGACACGGTCCCTCCTCGGAGGGACCGTGCGCAAGACCGGACAACCGCTTGGCACTTTCCTCCTCAACGCCTTATTTTGGTTTCCGCTACCCTCGCACTATTGGTTAATTAGGCCATTTTTATCTAGCTAGAAGTTAGAACGTAAGTGCTAGGGTAATTTTCTTTTATTAAATTTTCAAATTTCAATTTACACCATAAATTCCCAGTGTTCGTGTCGACCTATTCGGACGTCAGCACGATTCTGTGTAGGTATAGAGCCTTAGCTAGGCGAGATAGCTATAGCAGATGAATGACGTTCCCCCCCCCCCCCCCAATAAACGCTAACAACGCATTCATCACAGATACCGTAAGTACCAGAGGCCATATTAGCATTAATTTCAGCAACACCATACCTGATGTAGTCTCCTATGCTGTGTACATCCACAAAAGCATTGCCCTCGCAAACGCATTGCATCGAGCGAATAGCTGCCTACAAAAGACACCTTTAGCTAGCGATTTTCACCGAGAAATTCTCACCCCACATCTCAACTCTTTGGCTGTGCATAGAGGTTATAGACTAATCCCCTAAGTGTTGTGTAATCGTTTTCCTAGCCGAATAGCGCTGATCGCAAATGACGTCAGTTTTCTCTCATTAATATCCAAAAATAAATATTTGTCCTCATTTTCCGCAAGAACGACGAAAATAAAACTTGTTATTGTTACAATGGATACTAAAGGTCACACATGATTTGTATCAATGGCTCAGACTACAAGCTGCAACAACAGCCGTGCATGCAACAACAAAATATGTCCGAATTTCAGGCATCGACGTTCGATATCGCGCGTGCAGCTACATTTTGTAACATTTATAACAAACCTGAAATCGCGATCAGAGCTATTCTAAAACTCTAACACATTCATTCTTTTCAACAAAGTGCGCCACTTTATATAAATGCCTACTCAATAAGCATCTAGTCATTTTGAATACTTTCTACGGCAACTCCAAAATAACGATTACCAAGGTGACATCAATCCTGGACATATATTTAAAGACAATGGAACCAACTTTAAATCCGATGTCAAGTTGTCGTTTCGGAGTGACCAATCACGTCCAGGTGATGTGAAATCTGAAATCTTTTGATGAAAATTCGCAGAGTAACTATAACATCGTGCCTATTGCGTTTATTCCTTCTACACTTTACAACTATAATATTCCATAAGGTCAACTCATAATCGATTACCACATTGGTTTGACCTATACACATGGATTCATTTGTTCGGAGCTGACACCAGACTACAGGACAATGCTCTTAAAAAGACGGGTACCTCTTTTGCTACTGAGGTAGATTTTCATAACGTTAATCATTGGGTTGTTCATCTTGCTCGGGGCAACTCAGTCATAGTTTCCTTCTGTATTGACGGGTTAACTTCCGTTGCAGCTATCGCACCGTCTTCATGGAGTTCTTCGCGTGTTGTGATGATAAATACCAGGCCTCGAGGTTGTTAATGAATCCGCGCACACTCTTTTCGGATACGCCGGTAATGCCAGGATTTTTATGTTTATATCAACATCTCTGTTCTATTTTCGTAAAATATATCCGATAAACACCCAGCACTTTTGTGCAATCTCACAGTATAAACATCTGTGTTCCAGAATGTCACCTTGGTAGCAATCGATCCATGGTGTCTAGTTTCTGCCAAAAATAAGGGTACTTTTTGCACGGAGTTACATGTACGATGGTGACTGGATACGCATAGTTACTCATTCGGGCCCCATTACCCGAAGACTGCGGACGAATCACTCCTCATCCTAGTACTTTGGTAAGCATAACTTCACTTACAGGTGCCATAATGATCTCCCAAGCGGTTCACTTATGTTTGTTGCTGTTTCCCCTACAAGCTTATAAATGCCGCAATCTGATTAAAATCAGATGTGGAGTACGGCGACGTCTGTTATACTTGAGCGGTATTCTCTTGCTAGCTGTCGCTTACCAGTACAACAGACGTCGCCCTACTCTACATCTGGTTTTAATCAGATTGATAATGCTTATCCCTCTATTACAAAACTAAACTATATGTCAGGAATGTCGAAAAAACGTAACTTACCAGTGCGTTGATATTTTTTTTGATTCGAGTAGTCGGTTCGAAAAGAGTCCCATACATAATTTGGATCCAATCCTTTCGAAAGTCTCATCATATCCATGCTCTACCAAAGAAAACTCCCCATTTTGTTTGAGGTACAACTCAATTCTGGATACTTTCTATGGCAACTCAAAAAAAATATTACCAAAATGAGATCTTTTGCTAACAATTGTCTACTAGCCGATTTAGATATAAGTTCCCAACGGCGCACAAAACGCGCCATATTCTAACCCATTGGCAAAATTGTACATTTCCTATTTGGCGTAAGCATGGTCTCACAACTCAAAGTCATAGCATAAAAAATTGCAGCCATAGAAAAACTACATGTGGCCCTGAAATTCAATGTGCAAGACTTGCAAGGTTGACTGACTTCTGTTACTAAATTGACAGGACAGTCTTACTTAAATTCTTCACATAAATACATTGTTCATGTAATTTCTAAAGTCAATACACTTGAATAATACTGTAAGATCAGGCAACTGCTTGGCACTTTATTGTAAATTTCCCAATAAATATCGATGAAAGATTTGCTGTAAAACGTTTTGGAATGTCTGTTGACGTACGATTCGATTATTTCTATACTTTGAGTATGTTCCTCGGAGTATTCAGCCTTTTACAAAGGACTTGGAGTGCAAACTCTGATATTCTTTCTCACATACTTATCAAGATACAAAGAGTACCTCGATATTTCCCTAAAATGATGCAAGTTTACAACATTGATGCGATTTCACAAGCAACGATCAATGCGCAAGCGATCACGACTCGTATGCGATCAGTGCAAACCATGATTGATGTGATGCTGATGCGACCAATCGGCACTGCGATATGTATGCGATGCGATGCCGATGTGATCGTGATGTGATGCGGGTGCCAAATGATGCGATTGGTTATGCGATACACGTACTTGTGTTATATACATTACTACACATGTACCACAGTTTACTTGCATCGAAGCGCGCGCGTACTACCGGTATTTGCACTGCAGTGCAAATACCAAAAACATTATTCCATACCTGCATGCAAATGAACAGAACAGCGCGTGATCCTTGTCTTTCAATGTGTGTCGCGTAAACTATTTAAAATGTGTTCGCTTGTGTTTTTAGTTCCTTTGTTTTCTCGATAAAATAAACAGGGGGAAACATATGTAATAATAACAGAACCCCATGGCGAGCGAGTAAGCTTGCCGTACCTGGGGTATTTGCACTCGTGTTTGCGTTGAATCCGGCTGTGCGCCCGTGAAAGCACGACCGCCGGATCCCCCGCAAACACTCGTGCAAATACTGCTGGTACGGCGCGCTTGCACTCTCTCGCCATGGGGTTCTAGAGTAATGAGAAAATAGAACAAATGTATGGAAGACCGGTCACGACATGCGACATGCGACCAGCGACTTCAAAACTGCGACCTGCGTCCTGCGAGTTGAAACATACGACCTGCGACTTCGGCATTTAGACAAGGTGTAGGCCTAACCTGCGACTTCACAACAGCGACCTGCGTCCTGCGTGTTTGTCAAACTGCGATATCAGTCTTGATTTGTTCGCACCATTGCTCTGAACACGAGCCTGAAAAACACGAGGGACACCTTTGCACTATATTAAAACAGCCGGTTTACCGCATTCTCGCGACCAGAGCATTATTTTCGCACCGCTGGCCTACGCAAAAATCGGCCAGCGAAAGAATTCAACCAGCGATAGAAGTGCATGAAGCTGTGACGGTAGAGACTTCCACAAACGAAGAGCACAAATTTATTTTCCTTCTACGAAAGGCAAACCGATCTGAAATAATGCAATAGCAATAGGGTTTTAAGGAGGTACGCTACCATTCCAAAATATGTTGGGACATTCTTGAAGTTGACTTTTCTGAAATAATTTTTATGTGTACATTGCAAAGATATGAAAAAAATATGAGGTACCCATGCAAAATTTTTGACAAAACACGTGCCAAAATTGACAGAAAACCACTAAATCTCCCATTTTGCGAAATTTGCACTTACCAGCAGAATCTATATTTTATCGCAAACGATTAACAGATCCCAGTGTGCATACCACATTTTTGCATTGCCAGGACAGCTGAATTAGGACAATCAACTAAAATTTGTGATGTTTTGTCTTAAAAATTAAATATTAGACCCTAAATTTATCATTTGACTGTAAAATTAGTCTTTTTTAAAAATATAAACTTCATGTAAATGCACAAAATAATTTTCAAAATGTTAAAAAGTACAGCAATATCTATCAAACAGACAGTGTTCTTTGATTTAGAAGCAAAAAAAGTTGGGGTCACCGCGCAAATTTTCTTACTAAACAGCAAAAAGTGACGAAAAAAGGTGAATTTTGTTAGACCTGAGATTTGACCCTCTAGCTTACTGATATTATATCAGAGCTATAATTGTTAATTATTCTCTACTGATCTTTCAAAATAAAAATTACTGTCGATTTTTCAGTGCAAAAATATAATTTTGGTTGTTTTGATTCATAAAAACTTCTGAAAGAAATATTATAAGGTCACTAGCATGATTATTTGCCATTTTGTCCTATTATTCACGCTCACCAGGTTAGGTAGTCTAAAAGGAACATGTACATCTTCTGCACAAAAGAGGGCGCTCTCCTATATAGAATGGTAGCGTACTACCTTAAACGTCTACATCAGTGTTTAATAGTTTCTGGAACTTTCCTGCCTACATGATCTAAAATATTATATACACACAAAAAATAATATATGTACATATTATAGTATGTACATATTAGGCTTAAAGACTGAAAATAGGATTGTAGGAGGGTTTAATTATGTCCTGTTTTACAGTTTTAACTCGCGTTATCTATAAAGAACTTGAGTCGGTCTCTGGCTATTCATGGTTAGCAAATATGTTTGCACTTCTGTCAAAATCAGTATTATTTTAACTGCTTTACTTTGCATATGTTATTTGTGTAGACAATGTAGTCCGAAGTTAACCAGTAAGAATATTTTTATTTTCCAACTGAACAAAAGTTGGATCAATTCGATTTTTTGACGAAAAGTAAAAATGAAATTAGACGAAAAGATGGCAACATCCGATGATCAATCACTATAGAATTGGAACAAAACTGGAAATGTTAGAAAATGAACGACAATAACTGAAAATTCGAATGTTTGCAATGACACTGACGCAGTTATGATACAAGGGGGACAACTGATGAATTAAACAGACAGCTAGATGGTTATACCACAGTGAAATGAGGATAATACCAGAGATTTCTAAAAATCAAAAAGTTTGTCGATAACATAAGGAAAGAAGCGAGGTAAGGCAGACGAAGAATATCTAAAATAATTTGAAATTATAATATAAACATATAAATGCCTATCACGTAGCATATTATTTTCCATGCATTAACACGGACTGTCAACATTTCCGTCATAAAATTATCTCTCCAGATGAAAATGAGTGAACTGGTGTGTACATGAATTGAGTTTTGCCAGACTTGGTGAACGATTTACCAAAGCGAAAGCAATGGCTTATTAATTGATCGATGTTGAACGTTAAATCTCCTTTCCACGTTTACCCTTTGAGCGCTGTAATTTTCTCCCACCAAAATTTTAGTGCAAAATTTTACCAATTGTATGATTTTTCTGTAATTTTGATAATTTTGGACCAAATCGACATCACATTTCATTGGCTACAGGTTTTTCCCAATTTTTTTGCAAAAATTGGAGAAAAATTGACAGGGTTTTATTATATAAAGGGGACAAAATAGACTTTGGCGCTCAAAGGATTAAAGTTCACGCAAGACGCCTCCAATCTAATACTGAGGAAAACACCATGAAACGTTACGTGTTGTTGTCGCATGTCGCAGTTGTGAAGTCGCAGGTCGCAGTTTGACAAACACGCAGGTCGCTGTTGTGAAGTCGCAGGTTACACCTAGGTCTAAATGCCGAAGTCGCAGGTCGCATGTTTCAAACTCGCGGGACGCAGGTCGCAGTTTTGAAGTCGCAGGTCGCATGTCGCATGTCGTGACCGGTCTTCCATACTATGGCATTCTGAATGGAACATATCGTGATGCGCGTATTTACGCGCGCGTATACGTGTTTACTATCCCACATAAATTAAACACGTATACGCGCGCGTAAATACGCGCATCACGATATGTTCCATTCAGAATGCCTTTGTTCTATTTTCTCATTACTCTAGAATGTATTGGTTTGTATTTGGCAGTTGCCTGATGACTGCATCGCAAGATGCACGAAACTCTGAGTAGCGAATAAATGTTTTAATCTAATAATCCAGCTCCGGACTTTCATCTACCTATAGCTCTAGTTCAACTATTGAGCACTCTGCCAGTCCGATGAAGACATCAATCTACGTCCTGCTCGTATATATATATATATATATATATATATATATATATATATATATATATATATATATATATATATATATATATATATAATATATATATATATATGTATATAACACATAAAATACTTGTTAACGCTTTGAGTTGGTCTCAAAGTGTCGCCACAGGGAAAAAATCTATCGAATTTCAGCACTACCTAATACCGTAGAATGATACGTCCCAGCCTTACATAATCAATAAAAACAGAGAAAGAGAGGCTATATGTCTGGCAATTGCTGGAGGCATGAACCTTTAGTAACAACCAGTATTACTTCGTACTTGAGGTAATTTTTGTTATTTGTTTGTAACACTTGTTTTGGCCATCGAGCACTGTTGTTTCTCACAAGGACATTTGTATACTTTTTGCGGAGAGAGAGAGAGAGAGAGAGAGAGAGAGAGAGAGAGAGAGAGAGAGAGAGAGAGAGAGAGAGAGAGGAGAGAGAGAGAGAGAGGGGAGAGAGGGGTACATAGGAGAGAGAGAGATACATAGGAAGAAAAAGATAATCTAGACATGATAGAGGGGGAGAATACAAATATGAGAGAGAGGGGGCAGAGAGGATTTAGCTTTTGAAAGTACTAGCAGTGAAGATGTTGGTAGCAGCAGTAGTGGCATCGTTTAAGTAAAGCTTTTCCTTAGGAGAAAGCAACCGTAAAGAGATGTATGCAAGAGATGAATTCTGTCCAAAGGTTCAGAACTCGGTCAGAAGATAAATGAAAGCATTTTTTTAAAGGTGTGATCAACTAAAAACTGACGGAGTAGAAGAATTACACTGAATAGTTAGGCTTACGGGATTTCGTAATGATTCGTAATGTAATAGTCACGTACACCTAATTACTTTTTTACAAGATTGTAGAGATCCAGATATTTATCAACCAGGATGTCTCGAAGCAATAAAAACGTCAGATCTCAAAATGGTGACGTCAGCGATGTTGAAATGGAGGAGTTCCCTACAGATGGAAAACGGAACATGCTTTGTTTCAGCGATATCCGTTGCTTTGTGGCAAGTCTTACGGTGACGATATTCCTCCACGGCACGATGATTATGTACGCCGCCAGCACCATGACAACGCAGGAAAAACGATACAGTCTCAGCGCTTCACAGCTTTCCGTTCTGGTGAGTATGGGGCACGCAGGAACTCTTCTCAGCGTCATTCCCGTGGCATACTTTGGAGGTCATCTTGGGAGTAATCGCCCACGTTGGATGGGCGCTGGCGTGATATGTATAGGTATTGGTTTGCTGGTGGGTTGTTCTCCACACTTCGTTTTGGAACCTTACAGATATGAAAGCCTTTCCACGGCAGGAGCTACCCAAGCAAATGCGAGCGTAGCAGGAAAGCTGTGTCTCTCAACCTTACCGAGCTCTCCAGGACCTTACGCCCCTATCGCCGATGGTGAGAAATCCCCGAATGCCTCTACCCAGATGGATTTAGGATGCGACAGCACGGACAAGCAGAGGACAACAGAAAGCACGGTAGCTTATACCTTAATTGTCATCGGAGTGACAGTAGTTGGGGCTGGATACAGCCCTTTCCTAACTCTTGGCATTTCTTACATCGACGATCATGCCACCCATCGAAGATCGGCGTTGTATTTGGGTACGTATTCTCTCTGCTGAGTAACAGCTCAATTGTCAGGCAAACTTAACGGGGACGGATGAGGTGGGGTGTAGGAATTGCGTCTGTGCGACTTTCGCGTCTACAAACAATGTATTTCGCACACGATATCTAGATGCAGAACGTCAACATAGCTGCAACATAAAAATTTACTACGTACATTATGACAAAATTTTGGATAAACTGTTTACATTGGTCTGATACGACTTTCAGTGCAGTTCAAACGACCCCCTCTCCTTACATGTAAGTGTAAAGAACAACAGTGAACGAAAGCTAAAATTGAATAAATCAATAAAGTAAAAAAATGTTTGACATTTCATGTTTAATTACAGTCCATTCGGTGGAGGGATGTCGACTGTGATATAATATATGAGACTCCATTCATGTCGAAGCATCTCTGAAGTTTATATTTTCCTATCTAGATGATGGTGTGTTTGTCAACTCTCCTTTCGACTTTGAACTGTCTATTCAAGTGTTTTGCTTTCAACGAAGAATAAGCGTAAATCACGACTACAAAATTCGGGAAAAGGTTAAAGACACCGAGGGCATTTAGCTACAAATTGCATGCACTGGACTTCTTTCTATTTCAAGGTATAGTATACATGATGTGGGGGCTAGGACCAGCTGTTGGGTATCTGGTCGGCGCTGCTTGTTTGTCTATCTACGTGGATTTCAATAGAGTGGACGTTTCCTCCATCGACTTGAAGCCCTCCGACTCAAAATGGGTTGGTGCCTGGTGGTTAGGACTCGTCTTGGGAGCAGCTGCGTTCTTTCTCGTCTCCCCGCTGTACTTTTTAACACCGGGGACTTTGAAAGTCGGCAGCGATGTTAAACAACAGAGGAAGAAGAGTGATCAAGAAATTGGTAAGCAGTTTGTGTGTCTTTGATGCAATCTCAGGCAAAGTTATTGTTGTCTTAGGCGTAATAAGTAACGTCAAGATACTGCACTTTGGTGTGCTTTTAGCATCGTCCCAGTAGCATCGTGTTTATCGTCCCAAATAAATACACTTGGCTGGCGAAGTTGCTCTGGTAGACAATCTAATACCATGACAATAACGTCAACTACAGTTTCTTGTTCCACTGCGAGTAGAACAAGAGTTGACTCAAAGAATAAACATCCTGGGGACAATCATCAAAAGTAAAAGTTACTAGCCCTTTAATCGTCTTCCATTTGGATAAAACTGCTAAACAACCAGTGCCTCTAAGTCTAAGAGAAACCCAAGACGTCAATTTTAAACGCCATTTCACCTTGTCTTTTTCATTACATTATAGGTTTTCTGAAGATGACATGGAAATTGCTCAAAAATCCATACTACATGGTCGTGATCATTGCATACGCCCTTGACATGGGCACCACATTTGGACTTCTTATATTAATCGCAAAAATCCTTCAGCTTCAATTTGGTCTGTCGGTGGTAAATGCAAATCTATATGCAGGTATGCGTAGATTTATGAAGACTTTAGGCGTAGTCCTTGTAAAATTCGTGTCAAGTCACAACAAAGATGTTGTTAAGAATGATCATACCAGTGGCTTCAACTTTCGCAGTAGACTGAAAGGGTCAGTCTGGTATGACACCTAATCTACGACTGAATCTTTCAAGCTACCTTTGCGGTTAGGCCAGAGCCATAAAATGCCCAAAGAAATTGCCAGTGATGCGAACTTTTCGACCTCCATGAAGAAAATCCAGTGTACGCCACTGTTGTTCGCAAGTTCTGGTACAGAGGTTTCGCTATGCAACAAGTGTCTCGAAGCCCCTGGACAACAAGTTGTCATTCTTTCCTGTTGATGTAACATACCGTAACTTTGCTTATTACATGCCTCGATGTGAGTGCAAATCAGTGCATTAATTCGAATAGGAAGATCCGGGGAGTTAGCGGGCCGGTGAACGATGTACTGACCGGTTTCTATGGTTACCTGTTCCAGTGAAGCCCTTCGACGTTTTCGACGTCAAAGTAGACGCTTAACGCTTGGTGTAAAATTTGCTCTTTTGACTTTCGTTAAAATCTGTTTGATGTTGGTCGATAAAGGTAAAATTGTTTGAAAATGCCTTGCATGTAACTAAATGTCATATAGCGTTAACTGTGAAGAGGCATGTAATAAAAATATTGTTGCCTGTTTATGTGCCTTCGCAGAAGGAGACAATTTACCCTCCTGGCGTAGGGCAAATTGTCACCCGCTTTGGGACACATAAAACCCATGTATTCAGGCAATAATATATAAACGTTACAGTTACTGTGTTTGTCAATCATGGCAGATATACCTCTGTGTATTCCTTTGCAGACCTAACTTCTATCAAAGATAGCATAGATCAGGACTGTCGGCCTTAAAACTTTGAATATTAAGCTTCATAGAAACTTTGCTCTCTCTCAATTACTGTAGAGAAAAGTTTTTCGCGAAACTATGAGCCTGTGGAGAAAATAACTGAGATGTAGGGCCTACTATCTACTCCACGGTGGCCATCACAATTTGGTAAAGATTGATGATACGTTTGTTTGGGTTTTTTAACCAGCGATGTTTAGCACTATACCATATTGCCTTGGATTGTTGCTGCCAGGATACATCATCAAAAAATTTAACCTCCAACCAATGGGTATTCTGAAGTTCTACCTCGTTGTCCTAGGATTGGGCGTCGTACTATCTGCTGCCGTCTATCCTTTCGGATGTTACAGCGAGCCTGTCGTTGGAGTCGGGTATGATTAGGTCCAATTTTATTATAAAACAACTTCCTTGTCTGCTGAAGCTTCATCTTTTTAACGGTACCATATCTTCTATGTTTGAGAATGTTAACGAAGAGATATTTTGTCCTTCACTCGAAACACATTTCATGAAACAAGTACAAATGTCTGAGAAAGACAAACAGCAGACAGAGAGGGGAAGAGAGATCGCAAGGAAAGACCGAGAGACAGAAACAGATATAATAAATATTTCATTGGTACATTTTACTATTAAACACACTTTACCACCTTTGATCTCCAGGAAAGACGGTATAGACAAGACCCGGCTATGCAACGAAGACTGTGGTTGTTCAGTTGATGTATTTGAGCCAGTCTGTGGTTCTGATGGAAATACCTACGCTTCACCTTGTCACGCAGGATGTATTGGAATGGGCTCCAACAATGTAAGATTAAAGGTTTTGCAAATTGTTGACTTGAGTTGACTTGACTCTCTCTCTCTCTCTCTCTCTCTCTCTCTCTCTCTCTCTCTCTCTCTCTCTCTCTCTCTCTCTCTCTCTCTCTCTCTCTCTCTCAGACGCGAGCACTCACCTTTATAAGCACATATATATACCTGTACGTATGCATGCGTGAAAACCAATTTTAAACGATATAACAATTATGTCAAGCTTACTTGCCCTTCAAGCGCATGATCAATTTCAACTTATCACTGAAAGTCCTTGAATTATGATAATCTTGTTTTCTTATGTTGCTTTCAGTTTACAGGGAATTACACAAACTGTGGCTGTATATCAAAGTTCGATAGCAGCGGATGGAACACAACCAGGATGGCGACTCTGGGTCCCTGCAAGGAAACGGAGGCGTGTTCACTCATTTATCCATTCCTTGTCGTCATTGCTCTGGTGGCTCTGCTGATGGCAAGCAGAGAGGTTCCGAGCACGATGCTGGCCCTACGGTGAGTGCGAGAATAGACTGTTGAATTACAAGGATACTGTCAATTTATCAATTTCGTGATTATCGCTACACAACGGAGAAGACACGTTATTTCTTTGATTTTTATGAATATGGAGCCAGTGCAGAATAGTGAAAATGAAAGTGAGTTCGCAACTTTTTAAATGATTGATAACTTATTCTACAAGAGTACAAACGAAAACAAGAAAAGAGATAAAATATTTTAAGTTAAATTGTTTTCGCATGCAATATCACCGCCTGTTCCAACGTAGGCAGTTGGACACAGGACTTTAGGTTCTCATGAAAACAAAAGAGATGCGACTCTCTGTCATAATAGGCTGGATTTTCGTAACGTCCTCTTTTCGCTTATTTTTCTTTTTCGTCTGTGATCGTTTCCAGATCAGTCGAGGAACGGGAGAAATCGTTTGCCATTGGCTTGCGTTTCCTCCTTGTGCGTGTTCTCGGTAAGTTAATGCTCTTTTCAATTTGTTCGTCGATTAACCCTTTCACCACCATAGTTCATTTTTTTGTCTTTCCTGTCGAGTAAAGTCAATTCTGTGTTCGATCTTCGAGATCAAAAGAATTTCAACATTGTTACCCCGACATTATTTCCTTTTTACCACCCGCCCCAAAATGTAATGGTCCGGCAAAGTTTCATGAAGAAGTGATAATTAAAAACAAACAAAACATGGGTTTATCAGAATTTACATTTCAAAAGAAACGAAGTTTCCGAAGTTTCTGTGGACTTTTGCTGTCGAACCTTCTTTCAATGAGGAAAGCGATCTCAGTCAAAAGAACGAGTCTCAACACCGATAAACAGAACAGCATCATGTTCAAACCAAAACATAAACAAATACAAACGATTTGCTGTATTCTGTAGGACATTTTCATAGGCAACGTCAGAGGGCTTATCTTTCACTTCCCAGTTATCTGTGAACTGATACGCTAGAGAACTTCCCTACACTATTCAGAGAAGGGGGTTATGCTACGTGCCAGGAGCTAATCTATGTCGTGAATCTGTGGGATGTCACCGCGTCCGCCGTTAGGCCTACAGCAGTTAGCTCACCACTGCACAAACCACTGAACGCACCTTCTCTTTTACACCACCTCGGGGACGGAAAACACATGTGTTCATAAAGATATGCCGATGCCCCCTCCCTAATTTTTCAGTTCATCTCTTGTTTAATAGGGCCTATTCCGATACCTCTACTTTATGGCAAGGCGTTTGACATGTCGTGCACTGTATGGAAAACCCTGTGTGGGGGCGCTGTCCGTGGAGACTGCCAAGTCTACGACAACCATGCACTCAGACGGAACTTGAGTGTGCTGACTGTCCTGGTCAGGTCAGTGTCGTTCATCCTGCTTGTGATAGCCGCCGTCATTTGGAGAAGGAAAGTCAGGAATACGGGCTACATTTCGAAAGACAACGATGGGAGAGAAGCGGAGCCGAAGAAACTGTTTGCCGGCGACGGTGCTGAGATAGAGAGTAAGCTTACAAAGCATTAGGTCAGCTTGTTGATGGCACAATGGGCCATACACGTATCCGAAAGAAAAACGAACTTGACTGGGAGGCAGAGTTTAAGCTCCTCTCATAAAAAAACATGTGAGAATGACAAAATTAATGGTACATAAATATACGGTGGAGGGACCGTGATAAATAGTAGTATAAGAAATTGGGGTTTTATGACAGGTGGAAATTAAGTTTGCAAATAGGTATAGAGCCTACTGTTCTCTGAAACGATTTTCATAAAAATTAAACATCGCTTTCAAAAACTATGTTTTTTTAAACTGCAGAGCGAAACGCGAACAAGCTAACACACTCAACAAAGTAACATCGTTTTCCCTGTTACAGTACTCGGTTGTCCATGCTTTTTAAACAGGGTCGATCGGTACCGCCTTGTTTCAGTGGAATGGGCTTTTTAAAGCAATGATCGCATATTTGCAACTTTTCTCATCAATTTCAGACTAAGGAAATATAGTAAGATTATCCTTTACATCCCGGCTGCCAAATCCTGTTAATCAGTCACCATCACCACGTAGCATCGAGGTGGCCACGAATATTTATTACTTTGACAGCACAAACGACAGTCTATTAAAGCTGGAAAATCGTGACAACCGAAGGTACAATCTTTTCCATAGCAACACGCTGCAAAAAATCCGTTTGTTTAGACTGGCAACACGAGAAATGAAATCTTTGATGAAATATTGTTTGGAAGATTCAGAAAGAATCTCACAGTAGATAATGTATGATTTTATAATGCCAGGGATATTTGTCGTGCGCACAATGGAGATTGGGCTTGGTTCTAATGAAGTTATACATCGTAAAGTATAAAATCATAGGCAACAGTTTCTCTAGTGTCTCTTCTATTTTATACAAACTTATTTGAAATTTGGCAGGTCAGGTTTTCCCAGCGATCGAACGCGTTGCCTTTGAGCTAGTCTGGCAGAGACCCTGCGATTCGCGTTCTTCCCTGTTGGAACACGCGCGCGCCCTTCAGAGACGCGACGCGAATCCCAGGGTCTGGACGTTCTTCAAGCGACCGGTCGGATTTCTGCCTGATCCGGGTACTTTATAGAATTCCACACACCCGTTAATCAAAACAAATGTCAAGTACCATAGCCAAATAAAATTAAATTGAAAAATAAAAACATACTGCGTATATAAGTCTACAGCTACTAGTAAAATGTTCTCCGCCCAGTTAGATAGGTGTTTCTTTTGACGACACTACCCTTATGAATATTCATATACTTGCAAAACCGACAGTCGCTGTGTCTGGCAGCGCGTGCTCACAGCTGCATGCACAGCGTAGCCTTCGAATGCAGGCCCATCGTGGGCTCGCACAAAACAAGGCACAGCGACTGTGGAGAGTCTACCTTTGAGCCTGCGCAGTAGTTATTAGTTTCTTCACTCTCCGGGTGAAACTCACATGCATTGCGTAGACCCCATACATCGCGTTCACCCCACTCACGCGTTTCATATGAAACAGGATCCCAAATCAACGCATTCGCTCTACTCAAACATTTATAAATCACAGACTTGAACCAAGTTTAAATGACGATATGAAGCTCGAAGTTGGTCTGTCTTATCAAAGAGTTTTTAGATGAATATATCATTTCACAGGGTCATATCAATTTTCAGAAATATGTATGGTATAACTTGATTTTGATATTTTTAGAGTAGGATTCTCAGGGTAAATATTGATTTGAGTCCTACCATAATAAGCACCAATCATAATAAAAAAATATTGCTTTAAAGAATCAGCAGTCATAGAATTTCAGAACTTTCTGCACCGGTCGATGAGTTACTCATTGCATGCAGAAATGCTCGGTTGATATATAGTATGCTAATCCCGGATATTGGGATACAAAGATGTTGCAGCCCGTTTAATTCTTTTAATTCCACTTCACAATACAGAGTAATTGGGTTGCACGTAATTGGGGATCAATATGCCGGCAAAAACAGCATTTACAGATATTAAATGCAAATACATCTAACACTTTTGTGAGCAAGTCACCTTGCCCGAACAAGGCGATGTCTTATTTCGACTCAAGGTGGCGATCTTCGAAACCAATTTTGACCAATAGTTTGGTGAATTGGGTTTAAATGTTTTGCCTAATAGTAGACTTTTCCAGATCAAAGGAACAAAGTCGCTCCTTTTTCAACTTTTTGTGTTACCAAGAAAGGTAGAATACTTGTGCTTAGTCACTCAGTGTACAGAATGACGACGGTACATAACTGTAGCAGAGTCAAAAATTACTCCTTTGCTGACTGCAAAAACATGATCATGTTAATTTGTGACCTATTGATAAATTTTATTTTTCGTATTCCGACGTGCTTTCCTATGACAAATGAGCATTACCACAATGTAATGGAAGCTGCTATCCTATATGAAAGGCATCGCCAATTAAGATTCATTCAAAACCTTGCATGTGGTCCAAACTTTGTCTTATACAAATGTATCTTCTGCCATGAATATGACACTTGCGCAAGGAACTACATTTTTTGGGTACAGATTGTAAAATGTTTCGCTGAATGTTTAATTTTATATCACTGTAAACAGAGTTGAGGTTGTGCACAGGTGACCAGTAATCCAGCATATTTTAAGAAGTCAAACATCACAAAATACTTCTCATATCAAACAAAATCCATGTAAAAAGACAAAAAGAGCGACCCAGTCCCTTTAAGTTACCTGTAATGAGTGCGGGGTCGGCTTTTTCATAGACTGAGCGCTATCACGATTACAAATTATATGCGGACGTATTTGAATCTTGTACACAGCATGCTGAATATTCCAGGATAAAAAGTTTGATTTATTGAAATTTGTACTGTAAAAGGTAAAGTTTTGTCGATACAGAGTTGAATAAATAAAGGGCTTGGAAGAGATATTCTTATGGGTTGCAAATAGTTGTCCACTTGTGTTCTCATTCTCAGCCGGATCGCCAAGTGATATAGACATCGGTCACAATTTGACATGTCACTTGCGAGCGTGTAAACCGTAAATTTTTCACATATTTGGCAACATTGGTTCTGATTCAAAGCTATGGGGCGATTGCACAGTCTGTACGGTTAAAAAAGACACTAACAACTTACTTTTGTATCAATATCCTTTATTTTATTTGTGGTTCTGTACACCCAGTGTTTTTGAGTACTGTACACAATGGACATATAGATACAGCCGAATTCATCATAGACGGGGTCCAGACACTTCGCACCAAAACCAGTTCGCCCCACACAACTTCGTCCCAAAACCATTTCGTACCAAAACCACCTCGTCCCAAGTACTACTTCGCCCAACCCCACTTCGCCCCAAGTACCACATCGCACTAAAACCACTTCGACCAAAGTATAGTACCGTCAACTCGTCCTGAAACAACGATGTTACGACGTATAATAAGGTTGTTTTTACCTACAACTTGGAAGCATTAATGTGTTAGGACATTTTGGCTACCACAAACCATTTATTGTTGCATCATGGTTGCATGAAACCATAAGCGATAGAATAAGAAACTTAGAAACACGCAAATGCTACAACTCCAGGTGCCTTGCGCGGAATTGCACGATGTCAATTTCGCGAAATGCGTACACTTTCAAGATTTCAGTCCCAGGATGACAGAAGGTGGTTATTTTCAGCTTTACCAGTTAGCGATAAGTTTTGGGCAAAGTGGTTTGGGGACATGACTTTTGGGGCGAAGTGGTTTTGGTACGAGGTTGTTTTTGGTGCGAAGTGGTTTTGGTGCGAAATGGTATGGGACGAGATGGTATGGTGCGAAGTGGTTTTGGTGCGAAGTGTCTGGAACCATCTAGACTAACTCAATGACTGCACTTTTCCCGTACACATCGACCATACCCCACAGAGCAATGTCAGTGCCGAGACCTTCAAATACAACGCCTTTGTCGGTGCCATCAACTGAGACGAGCACTTGTCCATGGTCATTCACCCAGTAACTGAGAATGCTACCGATTATCACGTGGTTTTGTGGCAGAGCTGCCGCCCAGTATCCTGGTTTATTCGTCAAATCAGGTATGACGTAAGGTGGTAACGATGATGATGTAAAACCCGCTGGATCTTTGCTTGTAAACCCGAATCTTATGCCACCGGACCAAGTACTTTCTCGACTTCTCTGAATTCGAGTGATATTTTTTCGTTCACGTGAATCGGCCTATCAGTGAAGCAAATCGCCTTAGCATAACTTTGAACTCTCTCTGCTATTCTGCTGTCACTGGACAATACGACATTTGCACCGTGACAGGCGTGAAATTTCAGCGGCACCACTTTGATGGTTGTGGGTGATCCTTGAATGTGTTCATCGCCAATCCAAACAGACACTTGGCAGTCGCCCTGGAGTTCCATGCATGGACTTTCCAATGTCAGAATCCCATCGCAGCTGTTTGTCACGTCCATCTGCACTACACTCCCGTCACTCGTGATTAGTGAACCTGAAACCTGTGCAGACGCATAGACGGTTGATCCTTCCCGACTCACGGTCGCCACGGTAACCGATACCACTTGGTTCTTTCCGACAGCATCGGGAATTTTCACGAACTTCGAATGCTCTGCACTTGCAACACCAAGCACTGATCCGAAATAATCATCTCGTAATTCCGTTAAATGATCTGAAGCTTGGAATATCATGTGATCAAGCTCAGCCGGTTCAACTTTCGATTTTGAATCTACTGGAATTCCTTCAACTTGGGACTCAATCCTCTTCTTTGCGTTCATGAGCTGTACAGCGCCGCCACACTGTAAAATGCTTCTGATGTGTTCGAGTGCACCAATTGCACCACTTCCCCTTTGTTCAATTTCCTTCATTTGCACCTGTAAGTTTGTCATTCGGAACTCGTATTCTGACTTCATTTGTCTGGCAAATCGTCGACCAGTATCACGAATGCTGTTGATGATCTCTTCCACATGACTGTCCAGTTTCGTTTTCTCTTCTTGGAATCTTCTGTCTAGACTGTCCATTACCGTTTGCACTTCCTGCTTGCTTTCTTCCATATTTCTGTTCATCGCTTCCAGCTTGCGAGCGAGCGCCGTTAATTCAGCGGCGTAATCTTTGGCTGCATCGTCCAAACGCCTGTGTCGGCGTGAGCAGTTCCGGTGATCGTCAGCTGTACACGCCACACATACTGTTTCGTCGCGCGTATCACAGAAAAATGATAAGGGTTTGGTTGGGTGTTTTGGACAGTTCGCATGCGCTTTCATACCTACAGAATCGGCTTCAGACCCTCCTTGTTCGTCCACGCCCATCTCGGTGTCGATACTTGTCAAAATGTGTGTCCGTGTTAGGGGATCGCGTTGATGCTGTCGCGAACATTCGTCACAGAGACGTGTGTCGCACTCCAGACACTCCACTTCACCTTCCCCATCGTCACAGGTTCCACACCTCTTTGACAGGAGAGCTTTTTCATCCCGCTTTTTGAACTGTTCCACCAACTCGTTCACGAAGAAGTTATTTGGTAGATCAGCCGCACCACCAGGCGGAATCTCGTGAGAACGCCGACATATTGGACAGTTCAACCCGCCAGATTTCTTCAACAGTTTATCCAAACATACCTGACAGAAACTGTGTTGACATGGCAAACTCTTAGCGTTCTTATATTGGTCCGAACAGATTCCACACAAAAGAAAGTTCTCGCCAATCTCTTTCAGAAACGCTGCATCCTCCTGAACAGCCGCCATTTTCCTGTTCGCCAGTGTACAAAGGTCATGCCGTGCAAACGTAGCAACAGAATCATATGCTGACTCGATTCAAAACACATAAATCAAAACTACACAGGCCTAACAGGAGAAGCAAAGATACATACGTTGTAAACTGTTGGCACCCGATTATGCGACCGAAAAATATCTTACTTCACCATTGTACCATATTAAACGTGTATAATTTATAGTGTATAAATACGTAAATACCACCGCCTGAAGCGATATTAGTATTACGGTCGAGTTGATTTTAAAATTTTACTGTTTCTACGTAGTTTCGAAGTCCGTCCACTTTGTATGCTTGCATACCGACAAAAACCAGGTACAGCCAACGAACGATACACTTTTAAAGGGGTCCTTGTTAGGGTGACCCTATATTTCCCCCCCCCCCCCCCCCCTCATCTCCAGAGGAATACTCGGGCAGGGCTGGCGGTCGACATAAAAAAGTTCAATGTTCTGTCCATTTAGTCTCTACAACTTTTTAGTACAAAAAAACGTGTATTTGTTTCAGTTCAGTGTTCTGTCCGCTCAGTCACTGCAATTTCTTGTCTTTCGGTTCAGTGTTCTGTGCTCTCTGTTCTTTCAGTCTGAGTCGCTGCAATCTCACAATTTGATGATGTTGGTGCTGTTGCTGGGATGATCGCCTCAGAGGCGGCGCAAATGAAAAAAGTTTTTTATTTTCATGTCGGGGCTGAAATTTACGGTCGGTCAGGAGATGAGAAACACAAAAATTAAAAATGTCGCTCTTATGATAAGATATACTGTGCAGGACAAGTAATGTGACTGAACTGACTAGACCAGATAGTAATTAATTAACTGTTCATAATTTGCCCTCCAACTGAAATCTCCAACTCCCCCACACTCAAACTTCATTCTTACCCACTCCCCACATATGTTTGCCTGTTTCCCATCCCCATTGTGAATTTATGAAGGTCCCCTTCCCTGTGGCGAAAACACTTGTCGATTTCCCCTGCCCTGGAAAAATTTCCCCTTAATATTATATCATACCCCTGCAGGCATGAAGCTCCGCTGCCTTGTGATGAAAAAAAAACCTGTCGATTTTCCCCATATTTAATATGATAAGTAGGCTCCCCTGTCCCCGTTTGACAAGTGACGTCCTGTTTTTTTCCCGGTCCCCAAGGCCAATTAAACAATATCTGCCCTGCCCGACAAAAAAAGCTAAAATCTGCTCCCTGCCAGCTAAAAATATGTTCCTTGCCCAAGCAAAGTTGAAATTTCCCATGCCCTAAAAAATTGCCCCAGCAATAGCTTTTTCGATGAACAGCTCCGTTGGCTGCATCGAAAAATATCCGAAACATTAATTCCAGTGCCATAAAAATTCTAGTCTTGGCAAAACGTTGACTTGATGATAGTCTAATTCGATTTCTACATTATCATGATTCTTTACATATATATATAATATATATATATATATAATATATATAATATATATATAATATATTTATAATATATATGTATGTATGTAGTTGTATGTATATATATATATATATATATATATATATATATATGTATATATATATATATATAATATATATATATATATATATATATATATATATATATATATATATATATATATATATATATATATATATATATTCTCTTTAGTATTTGTTTTATTCACAAATGCACATGAAAGTTTGACATGTCTTGCGTATCGTTTTACAAAGTTTAACTATAACCAAGCAAGTAAAACTTCTGGAGAAAAAAAGCCGCATTCGTCCTCAGACTCTTTGGTAAGTTACACAAAAGTACGAATACTGTTCGTAAAAGAAATGTATGATCAAAAAAGTGATCATATATCATCCATATGCAAGCTGGAATAGTATTTAAAAAAATCAAAATACACGGTCATTTACAATGAGGAGATTAAATTCTCAACATCACGAATACGCAATGGTTGAGTTTCTCAATCGAACTCTTTGTTAACATATTTTGGTTGTTTTTCCGAATCTGGTGTATTCGTTCATAAAACTTGTAAATTTGTCAAAATTGGATTCTATAAATATTTCAGGTGACAAGTGTACAAAATTGACGTAGAGATAATAAAAAATTGTAGTCGTCTTCGACATCCATTGACCTGTGTAGGGTACATCATCGGTGACCGGTATCAGTGCCTTGGCTCGAATCCGATGTCCAACAACGAGATGGCCATACGGAAATAAATATGACACCGTCATGACTTGTACGTTTCGTCATAGACAGTAGTCCCCACCACTGTCTATGGTTTCCTGGAAGAATTCGATATGCATCATGAGTTGTTTGATAAATTTTAGTCGGGACTTAAATTCCCTTTAAAGGTAGTCAGCGTCTCGAAAGTGAAAAAAGTTCCTCGCTTAAACCTTCCTCAATAAAACTGTATTTCAAAATCAAGAATAACAATCAGGAGTTACAATGCAAAGTTTGATACAAAAGAAACAAAGTACCTGTCACAGACATTTACCAAATTTGAAATTCAAAATGGCCGCCATTCCTGTGTTAACTCTATGGGAAAAATCCATTTTTCGATTAGATTGGTGGAAAATTTTCTCATTCAAAGAACTTTAAAATAAGCCCCAATTAGTGGTAGATCTAGATCAGAAAAGAATTGTAAAAAATGAGAATCAGAATATCTGTACGTCTCCGAGACGCATTCTATATTTAAATAAAAACAGTGCATGTTATGATAATATTTACACTGAATTATCAAATTAAATATGGAGCTTACGAGTGTGTCAACACAAACAAGTAAACAACACAACATGGAGATGCCGAAAACATTAAAGGGAAAAACTACCGACAAATAGCAGTATTGTAATTCTGTGATGGGTGAAAGTGGATGTCATATGCCAGTAGATCAATGCATGTCAAAATCCCATATCCATCACTTAATTTTTCAGTGTTCTTTTCGCCATGAGATTTTCTCTACAGCATATCGGCGCAGTGACCCAACGATGACATGCCCTCCACAAGACAAAGGCTCCACAGGAGTAAAGGTGTCAGGCCGATAACTACTGCCATGCATAGCAATACTGTTGCCTTCAATGGCGGTTTGTTCAGTCTGGAGAGAGAGAGAGAGAGAGAGAGAGAGAGAGAGAGAGAGAGAGAGAGAGAGAGAGAGAGAGAGAGAGAGAGAGAGACTTAGCATTCCCAATGATTGACGAGTAGAAATTTTCTATCGATAAATGTCATCATCGATTTTGTTTGACAATTGGGAACAATTACAAAACTATCGGTAGATTTCTTCATAATTCAAAGATTTTACTTGTGTAAGAGGCAAATTGGTCCACTGAAGATTCAAAAATGTGTACATTTAGAAATCGAGACCGGCTGAGAATAATATCGACAATACGGAGAACCTAGTGCTTGATAATGCATTCGACAATGGAGTACTCACCCTTCATTGAAACCACAGAATCGACAATTGAGAGCCACACAACAACCGTGAGAAGTCCCGCCAGTTCTCTGAAATACATCACCGTACAATCCAGAGTGAAAAAAGACATCATCTCCAATATGAAATACTAACCGTTAGCATATATATAATTAACAGAGCTGGTTTGATTCCCCTGACAAACTTTAGAATCCTACATCCTTGAATCTCTCTCTCTCTCTCTCTCTCTCTCTCTCTCTCTCTCTCTCTGTCTCTCTCTCTCTCTCTCTCTCTCTCTCTCTCTCTCTCTCTCTCTCTCTCTCTCTCTCTCTCTCGTTCTCTCTCAGGCAGCTGCAATCTCTCTCTCTCTCTCTCTCTCTCTCTCTCTCTCTCTCTCTCTCTCTCTCTCTCTCTCTCTCTCTCTCTCTCTCTCTCTCTCTCTCTCACACACACACACACACAGGCTGTTGAAATCTATCTTCCAAAAAGCTATGCAAACTATACTAAATATTTCCAATATAAATTTCGTTTATATAACACTCACCTTCCTTCTTCTTTAGAGAGTGGATTATCTTTGTACTGCCCATTCATAAGTTCAAGAACCAAAATGGTGAGATAGACAATACCAACAAGACACGCAGCGATGTGTATTGTCAACAGCCATTTCCAAGCAGGACTCTCTGAAAATTAGGCAATCAGTATATGTATTTGTAACAAACTTCGTTCAAAATCTCTGTCATGGTTCTTCAAAAGTGTCCGGTCACGCGGGATGCGTTATTTCTGATACACGTAAAGAATCAACCTTACATATCATTGCCTCGTGGCAGAAGACTCCAATTCTCCAATTCTTTCGAGTAAACAAACACATATTACGCTAATGGCCAGTCAATATTTATGTGCATTCTGCTACCACCGATACAAGAACAAAGCGATGTTGCTCGCATAATACTGAAGGAGCTAGTAAACTGTAAATTTATTCATTCATCATTGTATAACATCTTACATAATTAAAGATTTATATGCAAAACATTCATAAAATGAACTCTTTACTATTCAGATTTCCTAATAGTTCCTGAACCACAAAAGTCCCGTTCAGTCATCACCATCTTCAACAACGTCTGTGTTGCACTAGAACCTCTATGTGCACTTACAAATCCTGTCGAAAATATTCCGTACGATGACATTTTTGAAATATTTCGGTTTCCGAAAATTTTTCCTACTACAATGCTAACAATACCATTTCTAGTAAAATTGCATATTTAATCGCGAAGATGGACTAAACAGCAAAAAATGCTTTGGTTATCCTTCTATCGAAGAAAACATTTCAATGACACAATCGAGTGTAACCCGATAAACACATGACGCACAGTAATACTATACAGACGGATAAGTATGTGGAAAGCCATACCTGATGTATTCTTCCTGAACGTGACGACTGCTGTCAACAAACACGGCACCAAATAAATGGGCTGCAATGACAATACTATAGCCGATAAGTGTTGTACACCATGAACACGCCCAAGCAAACCAGCAGAAAATAAATGTTATTGAATAGCAATGATATATTTGAGACGACATATCAGATGATTATCCTAACATTATTTTTATCATGATATGTAATAAATTAATGGTATCTTCTCAGCTTACTGTCATCAGAATCCTTTGTGAAATTTGTCTAGACACACTACTCGAAGTCAGTCAGAATTAGAATACCTATTCGTTACTCACCGTCCAAATGTACGGATCTGGGTCATTGACCTGGAATAAATGCCATATTCAAAGATAAGAATATTGTTGTTGTTGTGTTGTTGTTGTTGTTGTTGTTGTTGTTGTTGTTGTTGTTATTCTTGTTGTTGTTGTTGTTGTTGTTGTTGCTGCTACTGATGATTTTGAAGTTTTTGTCGGTATTATTACTGTGACTGTTGATGTTTCTGACGTCATATTCAACAACGCATTACTATCATCAACAATGAACAACGGTCTTCCTCGCCACCACCGTCATCATCATCATCATCATCATCATCATCGAAAAGTAGCACATTTGAGCACTCAATACTGACCTGGGCTAGGGCGCAAAGCAGGAAAAATATTGCCATGACAACGTTAACAGCTTTCCAGATTATCATACGAGAAGAGCAGATCTTGTCCGCGTCTTTCGACACACCAAACGTCACGGTATCGTCATCCATCGGGAGGGAGGGAGGGAGGGGGTTACCGGCGCAAGGCATGGAAATTGATAATTTTAGGCGAGTTACGCGAGAACACCGTCCGCAAAACTGAAAGAAATTATAGCAAGCTATATTGTGGCAATGTGCAGTGTGCATTGCCGGTTAAGTATTAAAGTTGTAAATCTATACTTAATGTCATGTAAAGCCCCACATGCGTGTATCGCATGAATTATTTGTGCAATAAATACGTTATCGTTTTCACTTCCTCGTTGAAAATGTTGAGATTTGCAGCTGTTCATTTTCTCAAGTCGTTAGTCAGAAATATTGTCAATATTTAATTGCCAAACGTTTTCGGTCTATAAAATTAAACATTACCGTTTATATGTCTGACTTTTTCCGCATTTTTACAAGGCCTAATCTATTGGAAAATCTATCAAACGGGAAATTTAACACGATTACAGAAGTTTCACCATGCTTAACAGGACTTGACTTTGCAAAGGGTATCCAAACATGTATTTACAACCCCTGTAACCTGTGACGCGGAACCGACAATGGTGATTAATTCCCATGGAAACAAAGCATGCCTAACTGTTTTTGAACGATCTACATAGATCTACAACTCTGTGTTTCTTCCATAATTGGTGCTGGCCTGGAAAGCGAATCTTCCGGAATCGAACTGACAATTTTCCGAACGGTTCAACACGTAACTTGCCTCCTGGTCGTGACATACGACTCAAACAACACCTATACCTTCGGCCTTCGGCTATACAATGCAGCATTCATTAGATATCCACACAACTCAGGCAGCTATCAGTGTAATTGTTCCGGAGTTTCGGTTGATCCCAAGCGAGGCCTTGTGCAGACAATCTTGGCATTGACCTTCGCTAGGAACACAGTGATCCAGTCGACACTTGATTCACGGCATTGGCGAAGGGGTGGGGGTGAGAGTCAGAGGGTTGGAGCTAGAGTTTCACAAGCAGAATAGTGAAAATTAGGTTATGAGAAATATTATTTTCACGTCGATACTAAGTCTCGTGGGTTATTTGTTTCCGCGTTTACGTGCCAAAGTTCACGCATACAGGACTGAGTGAATACGAAACCCATCATCCTTTGCGGCAGTTGCCTTGGCTCAGTGGGTATGCCCGTGTACTGTGGCGGTCATAATTTTGGACTTTCGTTTCAAGTTATCATATTCAAATATCATATAATATTTACCTCGGAAACAGTAAAATTGTAAAGAGACAGTATATTATTACATGCATGGTATGGTTTTGTTCGGTGTAGAATCAGCGTAAAGTTACAAGAAATACTGAGCCTGATGAATTATCGCAGTGGTCTCGTAGTATTCATGTACCTGTGAGAGAGTCACTTGTCAAGCTAGTGCGCGCGTCGAAATTGAGACTTAAACTTTTGCTCAAACCTCCTGAAGGAAACTTTAAATCATTCTCTTATAAAATAAATAATTATAGTCGAAGGTCACAGTGCAAAATTTGGCACTAGAGAAACAATTTGCCCAGTACTTACTGAGTCCGAGACGTAAATTCAAAATGACCGACATAACTGTGGGGAGAAACATAAATTTTTGGTTTTCACAAAACTAAGCCGGTGAAAATTTTACTCATTTAATGAGCTTCAAAATGGCATAAACAGTATTGTAAAAGTCTGAGAGTTCGAATATCTGTCCCCGAGGCACATACTTCCTTAGTCCAAGGAGCTGAACTTTGTCAGGTAAACAGCGTCACCTACCGATTGTTTTGTGCGACGATAACTTTGAACGAACAATATTTAAAATATACTTATAAAAGTTATTTATAAAAATCGAAGAATAAAACAGTTGCCATCAATAGTTTAAATAATGCTCTTAGCATTTATTGGTATGGTAAATCAAAATTTGCATATATTACATTTTTCAGAAATTGGTTGAATTTCGAATTATAAGTTTAAACTGCGCGACAATATCTATTTGTTTATAGGTTAAGTAATAGTACTAGATAGTTCTTGTGATCTATTTCTGCACACAAATCTTCAGTTGGCAGTCTTCTGTTTTTTTCACTCTCACATGTTCACGGAAATGATGTCATGGATGTAGAGACAGGGCAGGTAAGCGACGTTTGGATGAATCCGCAGTACATACAACGTATTCTTTGCCTCTTTGTACAGCACTAAAAGTTTTAAAAGGCTCGGCCTACGATTATAACAGTCTGTAAATTATGCAGGGGGTCATACATATTTTCCCATTTAAAATTCAGTGGTCACTGGTCACCGTAGGGGCAGTCTTATGCTATAGGCGTGAGAGTCATCATGTTCGATGCAATTTGAGCATATGTGACAGTATTCCCGCGTTGTCGATGGCCCTGTTGCCTTGGTGATCCGAATGTCTATATCATGGCTTCCAATATGAAACGCAGATAACCGCTCAGTATCCCGACTGCCACTGCCGTCTTGTGGGAGGAGCAGCCATCTGAAAGACAATTTCATTATTTCCATATTTATTCAAAGTATAAAGATATGGCCCTGGTATTGATTCGATCATTTCAGTAACTGCGCAGAGCAATCATGTGCAACACAATGTCGCATTTTTCTGACAGACGCCATCAGCGTCAAGATGGTACATTTCCTTGAGATGCAGCGATTGAGCCAAAATACTCCCTAGGCTACTGGTAATGACTTTTTTCAGTTAGGAGCGGTTTAGTCAGATAGTTTACAGTTCGTCCGAGAAAAGAGAGCGAAAGGAAATCGTTCTGTTCTCATGAAGTCCGTACCAAGGTGAAACTGATTCAAATTTATAATATTAAAATTAAATTTGAAATCATCATATTCAACAGCTCTCCATCTCAGAGTTCTTATCGCGTATTCCCACAATTCTCATGAGCGAACAACTGGCAAGATACGAAATCTACTGCCGAGAGTAACCCAACACATGAATCATGTATTTCTACGTTATTCTAGATCAACTCACCGCCGCATATGGCCCATTCTTTAAAACTTACCCTTCAAAATCCTTTCTCTTCTTTTCACACCTCCATTATTGCTGCTGTCAGAATCATCTAAGCAACGAATAAAAATATAAACAAAGTAAATTAACAGCTCTCGACTTTTCAGTTGTGGTTTTCAATGTCACGTGAGTGTGATTGACAGTTGACTGTCGTCTTGAACGAATATTGCCTCAGACTATATCGTGCATAGGGTCACCTTGAGATGTTACTCATTTTACCTAACAATAGAATTGGTATATAAAAGACACGCTGACGTCGTGTTAGACTATCTTGTCTCATAGTTTCCGCTGCATAAATATTTAAATAGAAAGTCAAGCGCCAGATAGACATTTCATTTTTTCGTCTAAAAGCGGCTTCTGAATAAACAGCGCACAACGTTGTGGAAAGTGAAACGCTTGGTCATAAAACATGAAAATGTCACCCTCTAGGGTAGATAATTCTGCTGGAAAATCACACCAACCTTTATGAGCGAAATCTGAAGTATAACCACCCTTGAAACAGCCACTTGGGTCTTGCCAATTCAGAATCACCTGCAGCCAATCAGAGCGGAAGAATCCGCGATAACCATCCAAGCCGCACAGAAGTCCTAAGCGGGTGAAAAGTTGACGGAAACCAATCAAACGGCCATTCTTCACTTTCAGAGCAATGAAGAACCATTTAAAATATACTTAGCCACTTTGAAATAATTTGCAAGAAGTTTCATGCAATTTCATGGATTGAATTGATATAATCGCCCGCAATTTGACTGCATTGTGTTGCGATTTTAATAATTTTACAATGAATTCTAAGTGAGACATTTACGTAAGCTTTGGAAATCATTGAAGCGGGAAATAATCAAACAGTGTTCAATAAAGTGAGTCGTTTACTGTCAGCAGTAATACATTTTATAGCATTCAGTAGTGTACTCAGTTTCTAAACGGGTAATTTCACAAGAATGGTCGTTAAAATGCATCAAGAGTAAATCAAATATAGTTCATATTTCATATTTAGATAAATTGGATATTTTAATCGATAAAGTGTCCATTTCATTCTGATTTATCGCCGATCGTTTTGACCTCACAACAATAGTTTCCAATTTCCATCCTATTATTAGTGCGATTTGCCCCCCCCCCCTCCCTCCCTCCCCAAGTAATTTTCAATACTTTTCACGCCATTGCAGAATATGAAAGTATTTTCGATTTCACTGTTTCGTCTTACCCTGCTCCATGAATAAATCTTGTTTTTCCTTAGGAAACCCGTCTGTTGCGATTTCTTCAGCTTCCGTCAGCATATTCGTGCAGAATGTCTTCATCATTACATCCGGGTCGACGCTGATGTCGTTCTCTTGCATGCGTTGAACAGTTTCATAGGCACACCCGGCCTAAAATAGCGGGAAAGGAGAGAAAGCAAATGAGACAGACAACGAGGTAGAAACAGGTAAATAACGACGCAACAATAAGTTACACCACTCTACGTTGAAGCATGGATATGGTGACCCCCTAACCTGCTGGGCAACCTCAAGGTAGAAAACTTGATGCGCTAGGGTGTACATTCTGTAACCAGGTGACGTCATCAGTTTGATGCACGCATCCGACACAGAACATGGCGGAGTATCTTTGTTGCTGTTGGGGAAGAAGAAGAAAGAGCGTGGATTAGAACATTACTGTCCGTGGGTATATTTCATGTAACAAGGACAAAAAGACTTATGCATAAAAATGGAAATCGGAATGGTTAAAGAAAGTAAGAAAATCATGAAAGAAGATGCATAAGAATATTTTTATTTTGTGGGAAACAATGCAGAATAGGCCTATGATTGAATTGCGATTTGTCGGTAGAATGCGCCTCGAGGACAGAGTCTAACTCTCAAGCGTTTACAACACTGTTTTGGTCTACCACTTGTGGGGGCTCATTTTGAAGATCTCAGGGTAAATAAAAGTTTTCGCTGGCTTGTTTTAGTGAAAACCAAAAAAATTATTTCCCACAGAGTTAACAGAGGATTGGCGGCCATTTTGAATTTCAAGTGTCGGTAAATATCGGGTTTCTGTAGTGCAAATTTTTTACGGTAACTTCTGATTTTATTAGTGATTTCGAAAGGGTGTGATTTAAAGTTGCTTACGGAAAGTTTGTGGGAAGGTTTAAGTCCTTCACTTTCGAGGCGCGTAGGTTATATTCAAATTCATATTCACATCGCCGGGAATGGTTGATTCAAGGCTTCAAGGTAAGCTCTCACTGATTTATGGCTGACAAGAACAGTGCATGATTCAACAAACTGTTTTACCACCAGTTACACACACCTCGTTCCAAGAAGTTCCCTCACACACTCGTCCGTCGTATCCTCGTTCAGAAACTCTCCACTAACGATAGGCTCAATTACAAGATCCTGGTCGACTTTTCTACTTGGCGAGTTGATTTCCCAAAATCCCCTGCGCAACGCCTTGTCAAGATCTGTTTGATAGAAGCATCAAAGGTAATTCAGCAGCTCAGTAAAACTGTGAAGAACTTGATGAAAAAGTGGACAGGCGGGTGGAAGACTAAAAACTTTTTTTATGTCGGTAATTCTGCAAGTGTCTTTCACTTGCCAGTGTGCGACTCTTTCATCAACAATCTAATTGCGCACGGCCTTCCTTGTCAAGGTGTCAAGTGCACTTAAGAGTCATCGACTGTGGCGCCATGTCAACTGGGAAATCAACGATATACTGTGATCGAAATCTACACGATTTGCAATTTTAACCACATGAAATATTCATCGAGTTAAGTGGCCTTCTCCAGTTTCAAAAGCAACAATTTAATCGTGTAATCGTTCCGTATTATCTTACACACATGATATGCTCTGAGATTGGTTCAGTCCGGCAGAGCATGACAAGATAAAACAATGCTTTACTTCCAACAAATGAATAATAATTCGGAACAGTACAGTATTCTGAGTTGTTTAAAAATCAGTTACTCAATACTGTTATTTTAGATTATTTTTACGGGTACAGAGATATTTTGCGAATCTTCCACTCAATTCTGATACTGATTCTGATTCAGATTCTCAACCTGAATTCGAAAGCTTTTTTCGTCAGCAAAATTCTTTTAAATCAACGTCCTGTTGGCGTTATAATTGTTTGCATGTGCTGAGCACCGTATACTCACAGGATCCTTGTTCGGGGTCAGAGGTCGCCAGTTCGGGCAGTATTACGTCACACAGAAACGCCATCTTCGCATGAATGACCCGCATCGTTTCGAAGGTAACCTGATGGATTGGCGGCACGAGTTTGAAATTTTCTATTCTCTTCAAAAGCACACTCAGTTGTCCTGTATAGGCAACCATACAAGGAAACGAATTAGGAATACAGGCACTTCTATTTTTCGTTGCGCTCCATCCCCGGCCCTACTACCCCACCCCCCTCCCTAATCCCCCATCCACACCCTCCACCCCTTGGTTGTATCTCCTTCCATGACACAAACGAAAGAGTGGTATGCATATGGCGACGGTCGCGGCAACTTTGATTTACTATACGTGTCTCACTGTGTGTCCCCTGTGGTAATATTTCACAATTTAGGCAGACTGCAAATCGGGTTCATTCACCTTAAAGTCAATTTCATATAATTTCCGTCCACAACGCGTTTTATTGCCGACAACAAAACGACTCTTGCTCATTCCTAGCCTAGATCCTTTCCGTCCGCTTGCCTCCGTACGTACGGAGGCAAGCGGACGGAAAGGATCGACTCTTGCTCATTCCAGATTTACTGTGTGCTGACAGACAACGGAAGCGTAGCTCTACCTACGGCAAGTGAGCAGTCATTCAGAGAATACAACGACGGGCAAAATATTGAGAGTAAAAACACATCGGGGGTAACGTGAACTTGCAAAGGGACAATAACTATGAAATGAGATCACAGTTCAGTATTTTTCAAATATGTATCACTTTTACCAGAAAACATTGTATTAGCTAAAGTGTTGTCAATACCGAATTTGTTGTGCTTGTCCACATACATGCTACCTTTGAAGTGAATCCTTTTCGGTGCACGATTGAAATTATGGTTTAAAATTGATCTAGATCACGAATCGATGTTCTTACGTATCGTATTCGACCTTCCAACCTATGGTGATTAATCTTGTTCCATTTGGTAATTTGTACAATATTAGACCACTATACACTTTTCCTTGGAAAATTCTTAGATGACTCGTTGCTGTTGTTGTCATATTGTATGTCTCCTATGCTATTTCCCGTTCTTAAACTTGAATTGGTAGGCCTTATACGATGGTTGGTAAACCAAAATGAATTCGGTTTTTTTTTCTCAAACTTGGTATCAGTTGTTATGGAAACATGCGATAGTATTTGTCACCAAAATCTATGAAAATATGAAAATTCAACTTCGGACTGCAACGTTAGTGTAATTGATGAACAAACGTCTAAATTATTGATTGCCATGTATTACTGGCCCGGTAGAAGATTCAGTCGAATGTTGGTCTCCGCCAAGAGAGACCACTACTCTACCGAATCTTTCAATCTTGTGAAGACGTTTTCATTCAAAAAAAATATCACCGTTTTAAAATTACACTCCATGAAAATATGTTGATCAGCAAAACCACGGGTTACACAGTCAGTATTACAGATCTGGTTATTGATCAGTTCACATCCATTTCAAACCATATTTACTAATAACAAGTATGATGAAAATTACTAGTACTTGATTGGAGGAAGTGGTATATATACTTGTACCGGTACATTTATATATATATATATATATATATATATATATATATATATATATATATATATATATATATTCTCTCGGACTTTTCGTGTAAACTGTTGAAGTAATAAAAAAGTGCAAAACTGCGTTAGAGTTTATACACTTTAGCTTTCTTAAATTAGCTTAACTACGATTGTTCAAATTGGTGAACATAATGTGATACCGAGTAACTGTTCTGTGCTCACGCGACGAATTTCGCCACTTATCTTTGAAAAAACGATATTTTCTTTGTGTATTCCTTTCTTCCAGTTTGTCAAAGAAACACAATTTATTTCAGATTATGCAATGGTGATGGCACTCAGCGATATAACACATATCCCTCCGGGGTATCAAGATTTATTAAAAGAGGTAATCATACGCCTCCCCATGGGGAGCATCAGTCTGTTGTATGTGACGTCGCCAATCTCACTGTTCAGAGGCACTTTTAAGACGCGTCGATTTACAATAAAAAAGGTCAACGTTATCACATGTACACTGCAAAATGATGGTTTATTTTTAAAACGAATTTTCCCTTAGGAACGTTCTTTCCTAAGATCACTGATAGAAACCAGTGGGTAGCCACGACGTCACACAGCTTTGATGACGTCATTACTGAAAGCCGTATATTGATAAATTTGTTATTAGATTGCAAGGGCTAAAAAAAAACAATTACAGAGTCTCGCGACGCGAAGCCTCATGATTTGGTGGATGATTTGGTAGAAAGTTGGTTGTATTCAAACGATTTCCAAAATAAGATCATTCGATAGAGACCATTTAATGGTCGACTCGTTGCCGGTGAATATTGGCGCCCAGAGAGCTTTACCACATAAACTTTCACACATACGTAAATATTTGGTTAAAATTAATTTTAGTTGTATCGATGATGGAATTTTTAATTTTTTCTTCGCGTAAGATCATTTTCATATCAAATTGAACCTGGTAACGTGGCTACGAGCTGACGGTGAAGAATAGTAAAGCACAAACATAAACTGTTTGATCGCGTCAACGGCTCCAACACATTATCCCGGCTGTTCGACCTAATCGAATGTATCGGATTTCCATTAAGACAACTAGACCTAAACGACGAAATCCATCGATGTGTGAACTCGGACGATGATCACCCCGTAATTGAGCAGGTGCCCTAGTCAATGACACAGGGCTTAAATTGATTGAAATATCCACAGTCCGTTAAATTTACTTGGTTCTAGATTTGACAGAAGCTCGGTGAAAACTGTTAGCGATTTGTATCAGTGTAGGTAGTATGCGCCTTGTAAGTCAAATACGTAAAATTTTGCTCAATCTTTAAAAAATAAAATTTTCAACCTTTCTCATACCAAATTAAAAATAAAACACAGGGGGTCACCGTGCAAAGTTTGGTACTAAAGAAACAGATTAACTAACGTTTACTGTGTTAACGCTGTGGAGAAAAATACGATTTTCGATATGAGAAAAACTTAGAAAGTGATTTTTTTTCTTACTCCAATTAAAATGAGCCCTACAAGTGGTAGGTGGAAAATGAACTGTACAAATTTGCGGGCTAGAATATTTTAAATATCCCCTTGGCGCACTCTGCCTCAACAGGTAACATTCCAGCCATATGTTTAACACATTGATACGATAAGTGTCTTTCAAAGGCAGTGCTTTCATAAATGTCATTTAGTACTTGAGATTAAATGATTTACTGGCAGTAAGTCAATGCCACCAAATATAATTAAAGTACGTGTCCTCCTGTATTGAATTAAAAAGAAATCTTTCCTTTGAGGTCGGGGAATTTGGAAGACTATAAATACCGACATACTGTTGACAATATTGTACCATTGGGGTTTCATACAGACGGAAATGATAATTGAAAGCGAATTTTAAAATATTGCTTTAAAATCACTCTTGATCAGTGGAATGGATTTATATCGAGCCAACATCACCTTGACTGGTGACAGGATTTAGACTGATTACTCTCAATGGGGTCATGGAATACCATGACACCCGCAAGAGAGGTCTGCCTGCCTGTCTGTCTATATCCACCAGTATTCCTCCTCAGTTTTACCGCAATGTCCGGAGTAAGATGTACACTCAGTGAATCTTTCTTCCATCACTCGTTATCAATATAATCAACAAGCGCAAGGGATCCGTACAGAAGTGACGGCAATATTGTCATTTGTTGACACAGACAAGGGTGGCGTATTAATGACTCAGTCCTCAGTATCACAGTATCAGTAACTTAGGTAGCAGCCAAAGGCTTTGGGATGGTGCACAGAACTAAAGAGCCCCCCAGAAAGAAAGAAAGAAAGAAAGAAAGAAAGAAAGAAAGAAAGAAAGAAAGAAAGAAAGAAAGAAAGAAAGAAAGAAAGAATGAATGAATGAATGAATGAATGAATGAATGAATGAATGAAAGAAAGAAAGAAAGAAAGGCAGACAGAAAGACAGACAGGCAGGTAGACAGACAGACAGACAGACAGACAGACAGACAGACAGACAGACAGACAGACAGCAGACAGACAGACGACAGACAGAAAGCAAGAAAACAACTTGTAGTTTACATCCACTATGTTGTGTACACTACTCTTCAACCGTGCCGCAATGACACTAAAGTACAAGAGACTCGAATCTTATACCAAAAAAAATCCAAACACACTTCTGAATAGAAGGCAAAATAACGAAGAAGAGTTACCGACGACAGAGTTTACCCATCACCCAACTAAAATTACTGTTAATCTTAATTATCGGTAAATACAGTTCTTTAAGGTCATTGTATTGCAATCTTTCCCTGCGAATCCCAAGTTTCCAAGTAAAACTCCCCAAAGTCTCTTAGAGCATTTATCCTCACGGAATGATCAAAACACAAAAAGTCATCAATCTCTTCTTTGAAAATGAATTATACAAATGAAGAATATTCTCAAAAGACTTAAGAATCTAATGATATACATATCGTGGAAAACACTTTATTGAAGAAAGTTAGCGACGTAACACTGATTTTGATATTGGCCTATTGAACACGTTTTTTCATTAGTTAACTTGCCTCTGACTTTCGCAATAGCTACAGGGTTACAAGTTTGTTGCCCATTCTTTTATTGCACGTTTGTTTATTTATTTATTAAGCACAGTATATCCACGGTCCCTCTATCTGGTAAATCCAAATATATCCAGAATTAATCCAGAAAACAGTCGACATTTACTATGATGGGATACACGCATCAGTTAACAAACTCATGTCTGCTGTGGCCCGAATGTCTAATGCGAGTATAGTATGCAGAACATGCAGGTGACATACACTCTCAAATCTCACTTTCAATTAGTTAGGAGTATGCTGAAAGAGTGAACTTTTTGGCAAAACATCGCAACGATTGATGCGTGATTTGTATATAGGTGTAATGCAGGTGTAATATCGCAACTTTGCGCGCAGACTATGAATAATTGCCAAAGATTGATAAACATGTAAATTGCCGCCAAACAGGTCTAAGTGGGATGATTACTGCGCGTTTTTTAGACCCAACACACGTGTCGTTCACAGAGACTTGCCAAGGGCAGTATGATTTATCCCACTTCAAATATTTGATGTCAAAATATTGATCTGCTTGTCCGCCGTGTCACTAAATCATTACAAATGAGCAGGTCCCTACAGACACCGTGTTTGTCTTTCAGTGGCTCGCAATATGTCGGGTTCATCATCAGTTGTGCTGCTCCTCGACTCTTCCCAGGTGTCTAGGGAGCTATTGAAGAAAATGATTGACAGTAATAGCCACAAAAACATGTTAGTTATCTTCTTAATAAATCGTGCATTGGTCATCTTCTATAATAGTGCCATTTATAACAATCAACTAGTATGTTTTCCTTGATTGCGTTTGCGGAAAAACTAATTTGTTTTGTCGATATATTTCAGTATTCAAAAGGCCAAAGTTCACAAAACGAAGGAAACGAATAAACTGATGGCATTATTTTATAACAGGACCATTTAGATCGGGGTTCTCATCAACATGACTTACATGACTGATGTTTTTAACGGTCAAGAAAATGGATCTTCTTATCCTTGTTAATTATAAACTTTCTCAATTTCATTTCTTCATATGCAGGAATTTTGAATCGTCAATTTCTGTTCTTTGGATAATCTAGTGTTCACGCTTTTTGCCATGATCGAACAACTTCGAGCTCCGCATTCTATGGAAGCTGTGGCGTCACTTGCAATGAATCCAAGAGAATCAAAGTGTGGTCAGTCAGAAGGATATCTGAAATGACAACATTCGTTGAGGTAGAGCCTGAGCTCTGTTGCGAATACCGTGCTCATACTCGCACTGTGTGCATGCGTGACACTGGGTCACTGCAGGTTTTCTTTTGAAATGATCTTTGTTCAAGAGCATGTCAGTATTAGCTTAAAACAACCTATTTCAGCAAGTTAGCAACAGGAAGATCAAACACAATTTCGTCCTCTTCGTATTTTCACTTCTATCCTTGGAAACAGGTGAGAGAGTTTGAGGTCAAGCGCAATAAGTCTCCTTTGCTGTGCGCGTGTTTTAATTATCATTGGTCCCATGTGGATCTTCTTGCATAGCTAAAGACAAATATATTCATATTCTTATGAAGCACGTTATTTTATCCTATTGAGGTCTTTTGCCCAAATTGGCATTAATTAATTAACCAGGGTAATGACATTTTCCTTTTAATTCATTTTATTTTATTATCGACCTTGTTGTAACTTTATGCCAATGGGAAAAGATAAATGTCACTATTAGAAAATTACATGTTTGGCTATATCATTTTTCCAAGAGTAACACAAGATACAATAAATGTAAATCGAAAAATGATTTAAAACAATTGCATTTTTATTACACTTTGAAGTTTGTGTCTTCAAGACTGTTTTGATTCAGTCCAGCGTCTCAGTAAGTCTAGTTTGAACTAGAAGAATCCGCAACTCAATCAATCTTACTTCAAAGAAATTAACTGAAAATGATCTTGGCTCCCTATCGTTGTCTCGTCGCTTTGGTTGAATGTCGGTAAAATATGCATGGCTACAGTTGTGATCTGACATTTTCAAAGCGGTTGTATCACGCGAGAAAAATGACAAACCGAGTCAAAGTGGCTGCTAATGTGTTAATGACGAATTTCCAAGGCACATTTTAGCGGGGGGGGGGGGGGGGGGACATGTTCAAAAGTGTTTGTCTGACGTAGACGGAGGTCTGCAAGGATCCCTTGGTGAAGTATGACACTAAGCGATATCATACAAACAATCTGTCACACAATCATCAATCAGATACGTTTTGATTATAACCACTTCAGCTTTTATTCCCAGGGAGAAATTGCAGAAAGTATTTTAAATGATGATCCTCTAAAGTCATCTAAGTATTTACGAGGCCATCTTTGTAATTAACATAGGAGGACATCCTAAGGAAGTATTAAAGAAATCCATGGCAATTTGTTGCCAATGAAAGTTTCCACTCATCGTTCACCCTCTCCTGGTCGAAACACTACTGAAGTTGGTTTATAGTGGATCTTTGAAATTGCGATCTGTATACTTCACTTTCGGCAGTTATGATTATTCATTCTTCTTCCGGGAAGAAATCGATTTCTGAGACCCGAGATAGCACACAACCGCCATAAAGTGGTTATCTTGCGAAAAACTGATTGTCAGACAGACAGACAGACAGACAGACAGACAGACAGACAGACAGACAGACAGACAGACAGACAGACAGACAGACAGACAGACAGACAGACAGACAGACAGACAGACAAACAGACAGTCAGTCAGACAGACAGACAGATAGACAGGCGAACACATAGAAGGGACTGAGTTTGACGAAAGATGGAAATTGGCGGAGATTTATAGCTAGACTAGATGAGAGAGTGTCTTGGTGAGATAGACGTTCACATGGGAGAGGTACATAACATCCGGGTTTCGTAAACAATTTATAGGAACTAGGATATAGAAGGCTCGATATGAGAGACAAAGAAAGACAGGGAGAGACAGAAAACACAGACAAAGGGACAGGCAGGCAGGCAGGCAGACATACAGGCAGAAAGGGAGATAAAGACAGACGGAGACAGACAGAGTATATAGAAGTTTGACACAAGACTGGCGCAGGTTGAATGAACAACTTCAGAAAGAAAGGTATTTGTACAGAAAGATTAAAAAAAGAAAGTAAGTAACCTAATTTACATATGCTCATAAATCAGTTTTATCCACATAAATTAAATTGATCAACTTGAGTGAGCTTGTACGGGAAAACAAATGCCTTTACACCATGTAATTACAAGAACCGTGCTAGGAGTCAATGTTGTCCTGTTAAATTTCTTTATCTTTGTTCTGTGAAACAAGTGACGTTTTATATTCGTCTCCTTAGATGTTCATATTTCGTCTAAACAAATTATGGTGAAATGTTTACTGGGTTTGCTAATTCATGGCGCTGTGTGCAATATTCGATGATATTGTTGACAAATGAATCCTTGTTTGGACTAAAATTCGGGTCTCAACACTAGCAATTACGGAACACGATTAAACCGTCATTGACCAGACCGTGTTTGCAATTTAGCAACAGACATCTAAAGATGATTTTGGACTCAGAAAACAAAACAGTACTGCGTCTCACAAAACAGGACAGAAATAATGGAAAATACACCTACAATTACCGCTAATAGAGATGAAATACCGGTAGATTGATTGCAATTACTTGTACAGTAATGTTTATGAGAACGTCAGCACTAAAGACTCGACGCGATTCTCTGACTCGCAAAAAGAATGAAAGTGTTTTTGTTCTGAAATTATCCGGGTCTAGTCAATCTTCATTCTGGGAACTGTGAGTGATATCGACGATTAGGATCATAACCAAATAACTTACAGGGGGATGTTGTCTCTCCAGGCGAGATTCACGTATCGGCGCTTAGAAAGCTCGCGTCTTGTTGACTTGAAATTCATTCCTTTACTCTCCTTTATTCACAGACAAGACACAATGTCGGCCATCTTAATTTGACAGGCAAATTGCAACCTGGAGACACCTGGCACTCATATACTGTCCATAACCCCTGACCCCGTCCTCTTCAATCCTGCGACATATCTAGTGTTCTTGCAGTTTGTCAAAGTTTCGCGTGAAAAACGTGTCACGCGACGTGCTTTTTTGGCATTTGCGTGGGCAATAAACTTACAGTCTGAGTACATTTTCACAAGCTTCAGGGATTTAAGATAGAGCGCGCCTCGGAGATAGATATTCGGACTCTCAAACTTTTACAACACTCTTTTTACCTACCACTTGTGGGTGCTCATTTTGAAGTTTACGGAGTAAATAAAGTTTCACCGTCTTAGTTTTGTGAAAATCAGGAATTTTATTTCCCCATAAAGATAACACGGGGATGGCGGCCATTTTGAATTTCAAGTATCGGTAAATATCGGGTAATTTTTATTCTTGATTTTGAAAGAGAATTGTTGAAAGTTGCTTGAGGAAAGTTTAAGCGAAAGTTAAAGTCTTTTATTTTCGAGGCGGGAAGTTAAAACAAAAAACCGAACACCGTTTTTCGTAAAAATGTTTCTCCCGCTGTAAAAGGAATAAGGAACGTTAACTTTGGGAAGGTAATGCCTACAGTAGATGGAATTTCTCATGTGTTGGCATAGACCGTAGGGAGGAGGGACTGTGTACAGACAATTTCATATTTCTCATCTTATCGATTTATGTGCGTCGTGTGTGGCAAAAAGTATAATTTTTCAAAACAATACACGTCCCTATTCTCATATTTGGAAACATCAATCGGCGATTTTATCTCCACAACATGAATATCAGGAAATTCTGATAAAACGCCCATAAATTTTGCTGAGATGGTAGTACTCCTGGGTTGGTAAAACCTATACTTGTTGAGGACATGCATTTTCCGCGTATATACGTATACATCTACGTAGAAAGGACACATAACCCTCGGGTTGTGTGTTTTCTCAAAATTTTAAGAAAAGTACATTTTGATACCCCTCGTTGACAATTTGTGTCATCGTTTGTGTGTGAATGTTTGTGAGGGGGGTTTGTATTGGTGTGCTTGCACATACGTGTTCGTCGACGTGTCCGAGGACATATCATTTTACGTGGATAATTCCTTAAGTTAAATTATGGTCTTCCAGCCTTTTCACAGAGAATTCCGTCACAAAGAAAAACTGCATGAATTCTGATTGCGACTGCAGAGAACTTCAAAGTAAGAAAAACCCGTCAAGGTGTCCTTCGTAACATTTCAATGCCCCTTGTCGAACTAGAAACAGTCACGTGCATACATTCCCTGCCTAAACTTCACAGTAAAATATATTTTAGTTCCGAAAGGACACGAGACAGCAAACAATCAGCAAACAATCAGTACATCTTTACCCCTTCTTGCGCTCTGACCAGTTGAATTGCGATCCGTTTACTGATTGTATGTGACGTTCTATTTTGTTGTCGATGTCTTGCCCGCTGGATATACGTAATGCTTGGACACCAAACATTTTGAGCTTGGAGTTTAGTTATTTACATGCAAATTCGATGACATGTATTTTACGCAAAATTAAAGTAGTTTAATCTGTATCAACTAAAAAGGCTTGACTCAGGAAAACATTGGGATTAACTTAGGATTAACAAACTGCACATTTAAACACACAATAAACCCGAACATATATTGGAAAAAAATAGAAAAAACAATGTTGTCGTGCACGCGTGACAAGCTACATAATGTGACATATTTTTGTCGAAAGTTTGTCTCATCTATTCTAATCATCATTTTACTTTAATATTTTAGTATCAATATCTTATTTATATTACTATTATATATAATTCAAGTTTGCTTCATCATGTAAGAAAGTGTTAGAGGGGAATCTTGTCGTTTCGTCTTATCTTTTTGAATCTTGAAGTGACCACTGAAACTTTACAAGCGTAACGTCTACAAATCATGTTTTGCGGATACACGGACGGTGTTTAGTTTACAGAAACAAATACACCAGAAGATGTTTGTCGATGATGTATTATCAAATCGAGTTTGATCATAAACCTAGGTTCGTTTACAGATCCACGAGGAGTGGTTCAATCATAGCGCTTTTGTCCATTGTGATATGTATGACATCGCTATCTATTGTGATAATTGCATGTCTAAAATGATCATTCTGTTTCATCAAGTAGGGAAACATCATGCGGACCATGTATTGGGTCTGCGGATAGTCTTCATAGGTTGTGTGAGGACACTGGCTCAAGACTGCATACCCTTGCATCCCCTCGGGTCGCTTGTTCTGCTTTATTAAGTTCAACTTCGTTTATCAAAGTCGTTTACAGAGAGAGCGTGGCGCTACACACAGCTTGCTAGAATTTGTTTTGCATTCCCTTTCCCTCTCGTGGTCATTTCCGCAGCGTCGAAAGCAACTGCTTTGGGGAATTTTGTCTTTGTTGCTTTCGATAAACGCATAAATCAGCATGACCAAGCGAAGCCATGCAATTTCTCATCATTGAAACGAGGCATCGATGCCAAAACCAGCCTCCGGGGAGACTACAACATCTGGGTTTGAATTCTGAAATGGTACCCCATCACCGACGTGGAGTCAATTGTGGCGGTTTCCATTATGGCTGGCTCAAAAGTTACCCTTCTAGATCCATCGCGAATTTTATCGCATTTAAAAATAACAGGCACGCGTTGATTGGCGCATTTGGCCATACATTGCACGCAATTTGGTCTCGCAACGGATGAAGACACGCACTGACAGACGCATTCTTTCAAATGTCGGACGCAATTTAGTGTCACACCTCAAATGCGATTCTACGTTAATGTGGTTCAGCACATCGACCAATGAATGAGTTTAGTTGATCATAGACTTAGCGTCAGAGCTAGAGTTAGAATGCGCCTCGGGGACAGATATTCAGATTCTCAAACTTTTAGAATACTTTTCTAGTCTTCAGCTTGTTTCGACCGATTATAAAGCTGTGAGAGTAAATGAAGTTTTCACCTCTTATTTTTGTGAAAGTCGATAATTTATTTTTCCTAATAGTAAACAAATTAGATGGTTACCCTTTTGAGTGTTTTTTTAATTATAGGTAATTTGTTTCTCTAGTTCCAAACTTTGCATAGTGACCCTAAACTTTCATTATTTATTTGTATGTTTAAGGTTTCCTCGAAAGTTTGAGGTTTTACATAGCGGGACATGTATATTGAATATTCTCTTTTCCCAAGAGCGTTGTTCTATTAGGTGTGAAAGCGAGACTCGAACAAGAAATACATACGGGTTTTGCAAATTTGCACTGGGTCTGAAGTGGAATATTAAAAATGGTGTCCTCTCTCCGGTTTCGATGCGTTTTTTGACACAATGTAACTCAGATTCGATAGATCTTTTTTAAGCAATCAATGACAAACTTTTCTGTTCTTGGCTTACACACCTAGTGACAAATTATCACAGAATAACGAAAACGAAATTGTTTCAGATCACGCATGGTGATATGACCACGTGATTTAACTTGTAAGTTGTACTTCCATTGGATGAAATATTCTTGTTTAGATCAAACTTTCTGAAAAGTTATTTAATCTTTACTATGCATCACATTGCACACTTTAACATGCAGTATCAAACGTTAGGCTCTCTCACAGCCCCTCGCTGGCTACGCACCAGTGTGGCCTGGCTCAATGACGAAGGTCCACCGCCTCACTGAACCTGGGATACACCAGTCACAATGCGTAGCCAGCGAGGGGCTGTGAGAGAGTCTATACTAAACGTAAACATCAATGAATGTTGTCCAGCAGGAAGACCATAGGAAAGTTACGTATGTCTATTTTGTTAATTTATTACATACAGAGATTAATTTATTGTTCCTTTATTGTTTGTTAGACTTCAATTAACATCAGTTGGAAGACACATACAGATTTGCCTCAAGGAGGGGACTGTAGCATCTGAAAAGTCGTTACTATGGTATCTATCAAAGTAATTCTAACAAGTCACAAGTGATTGTAATCGTTTCGATCTTTGACATTTTGTGAAATATCTCCCAGATATCGAACTCTTCGAAATGGCAGGAGTTGTCACTCCTTTTGAAAGTGTCGGAAGAATAGCTAAAGTTTCAAGTCCAAGCAATAACATTGTGATTTGATGCCACGACGTGATTCCGCTGCAACGGTGATTTATCTGTGCACTTGAAAAGTTGCTGACACATGTGCTGCAGCCGCTTAGCTCTTTCACGCTACCGTGCATCATGCATCTTTCCTTGCCGATGGTAGAACTAAATTCTTACAACGTGTCTGAATACTTCATACGCTTGGTCCATTAACTTCAGATATTGTTGAACCACAAGAAAATACAAGTTATTTACGGCAAGCCAGGCACGTGGCAATGGAAACTAACTTGCATTCGTATAAGGCTAACCGCCATACGCGCTGGTAAGTAAGCGATCAAACACTAAATTGACAGATTTCATTGCCACCAGTTTTACGAGCCAATCAGCGAAATGCCGTCCGCGACGGAAATATTTGCGGATACGAAAGGAAATTGTGCTTGACATGTATTGTAGAAATTCCATTCCAGTTATCTTGGAAATCTTAAATTTCGGGGTGAGCCTAAGTCTGCATGTTGTGTCAAGCACGTATTCAAGGGTTTCAAAACATCTGTAGAGTTAGCATCGAAAGGAACTTGGTGGTGGTGGTGGGGGGTGTCAAAGCAAACTAAAAGGGGCAAAAGATAAATAAAGACAGGGGAAAATGATATAAAAACGTCAATGAAGACTTTAATGTCGGTTAACGATGGTGAAGATCACAGTAGATACCATAAAAATATGAATAGTGAGGGTCGCATCTGTCCGTGGACTATTCATCTCAAGTTGAATCCATATGAAAATTTCAGAACCTACCTTCTGCCATTCTTAAACCCAAAACGACATCAGCATTTACATGTCTGTACTGACTACTCAAGTAGTTCACCGAGTTGTCCAGAGAGTCCAAGACACTGGCCAGTATCTCTTCATATTCTCTGTCGGTCGACAGATCGGTTGCAGAAACGGCAGGTGATCTCAGTAGCGACAGCAGCACTATAAAGGACAGAGTCGGCAGCATCATGTCGTGAGGAATGAGCATTGTGCTGTAAGCGTCCGTTCCGATCACCAAATGATGGGAGTTACCTGATGCTAGGGATAAACCTTGCTGTTTGAGCTGGTCAGCTGAGCGCAACCCACGTCGTGTCCGAAACAAGGCTGGCCGACCGCCCACTTTTAAGTTTCCAGTCCTCGCGTTGGACAACGCATCTCGTCACGCGTGGCGAGTCTCGGACGATCAAGGGAGACACGCTTGCAAGATGTGGCAGCGATTTTGTAGAAAAAAAAGAGCCGATAGCTACATGGCGTCCGGTAATCGACGAGTATTAAAAGAGACTATCGCCTTGTTAGACAGTTAATTTGCACAAGTATGGTAAATCGCTGACACGCTTCTCTTGTAAAGGCCACGCAGCCTCAAGAAAAGTAATAGAACCGCGATAATTGCATGAAATTGACACAAGGTAATACCGTACCTAATTCTAAGGAATGTCATCTCCAGTTTCATTTCCTATACATTTGCCGGGTCCGAAGTGGCGTTCGGCGTAATGAAAATGGAAATCTAATTTTCGCTGTAATCAACAAACTCAAATCTCCAAGGAGGGCTGCTTTAACAATACTCAACGAATCATAAACAATGCACACTATGCAATATACATGAATGGGAGAAAAATTGCCCATTTAACGGGTGATGAATAATTCAACGTCATCCGTTTCAATGGGAACCACTTGGTGTTTTATCCTACCTACGCGATATGAAGCTGATAAATTTCCCCAGTTGACTACCGAAATTAAATAGCATCGGAAATTGCTATACTCTTGATTGGAAACGTGCAGTTTTCTTTTGAAATATTTCTGTCGCTGAGCTGCGAGGTTTTATCAATTTCATAACAGGTTGCCAATGGCAAGCGATCCAGCGGTATGATTTCTCCATGGATATGGGTAGCTTCGTGGAAATGCTAACGTATTTGCCAGGGAATAGAAAATTAATTTCAAAAGTTTTCTATCACTGGATCAGCAGTTGATGTTCGCGGATACACAGTTTGGGAGAACTCGCTTCTACGTGCGTATGTAACTACATTGTGTGTACGCGCGGATGAGATACAAGGTGCCTTGACTTCATGTATTCGCGTCTGTTGCGCAAGCGTGTCTGTGTCTGAAATCTCCCTTCTCAAAGACAAATTTTGAGCTCCTTCTCACAACCCTAAAACGTGAGTTAAAGAAACATGGGTTTCCGTGTTTTCACTAACGCCGGCATATTCTCATTGACGTTTGCGCTCTTGAGCGAAGTTTGATAGCTTTAAATTTCGCGTCAAATCGGTATTTCTCTGAGCGTGTCGTAACAACTTCGTTGTTGATGGTGATAATAAAATAAACAGACAAACGAGGAATATAATAAAACAGTTATACCCAACTTGAATCTGCCTGATATTTGTACTATCCGCATTATTGCAATCCTATGTTGTTCCGACATGTGCGGGATCTTAAACTAAAACCACTGTCCTTCCTATATGTGAAGCTACTGGGCTGAAACATAGAATGTCAATGTACAACTTCTTTTAGCATTTCTGACCGAGAGCATGTATATACCGTCGTAAAGGCACCTCTGCTTCCAGTATCAGTCACACGCCGTACACAATACAGCATGAGGCCCATTTGCCCAAGACTTCAAACTGAAGTATCTCGTGGAACCCAATTTAAAATTACAGGTTTTACGATACTCTGCAATAAAACCGTGACTAACAGAGCGGTGAACATTCAACAGGGAAAAACTAACAGAGAAGAGGAAATTGTTTTCAGAGTTGATATTTGAGAAATTGCCGTTGGGCATTGACTGTAACTCTGGCTTCTATGGTTCCATGAAGCTTTATTCCAGCACATTGGAAGGAAGTAAGACAGTACGTATACGATCAAATTAAAGGCAATGTTGCGATTCTTGACGGCCTGCTAATCTGTTGTCATGGACAGTACGCGTGACTAATATATAAAGTTCAACGTTTATGCAAACGTCTTCTTTAGACTGAATCAACTAACTGCCCTATGTAAAGAGAATTACCGGAAAAACTCGTGTTCATTTGACGGAAAAACTTGCTCCTTTTAGGCGTATAGTTGTCATCTGAGTAACCTTTGGATTCAAATGTATGTCTGATTTGTTAACGACGAACCATCATGGAAAATCTGCAAATATGCTCATCTTGTACATACGGTAAAGACACGTTCTGAAAATGTCTTGCGTTCCAACCGGGCATTTTGTTTGGGTTTTTTTTGAAATTTTTTGAGATTTGGCCATTAAGGTAGAATGCGTCTCGGGGACAGATAGTCGGACTCTCAAATTTCTACAATTCTTTTCTAATGTACCACTTGTGGGGGCTTATTTTAAAACTCTTGGAGAAAGAAAAACTTTCGCCGTCTTAGTTTTTCGAAAATCCAAAGTGTTATTTTTACCCAATTAAGTTAACACAAGGATGGCGGCCATTTTGAATTTCAAAAACCGCAAAATGTTGAGTAAACTGTTTTGCTAGTTCAAACTTTGCACGGTGACCCTCGGTTTTTATTAGTGATTTGGTAAGAGAATGGCAGAAGGCTTCATTTTGGAAAGTTTGGGCAAAAGTTTAAGTTTTGAGGCGCACACTACCTTAAACATTCGTTGCTCAGGCAAAGGTCGGCATAAAGGCAATACAATAGTATTCAAGACTCACATCCTGCCAAAAATTGAGTAAAACTCCAGCTGAAAACATTCCAATAGACTGTCAACAGTCTCTCGTGCCTTCTTTGCCTAAAATACTGACGCAGTAACTGTAGGTGCTTCACGCTCTTTAGTCATGATCTTTCTGAAAAATGTAAAGTGAAACATTGACTCTACGTTCATAATCCTGATAAGACAAAACCATTTAAGCTCCCATTTTGTTAAGATAATCAAGAATACTATCAAATTCTGTTAATGTTACAAAATAAATGGGAGGGTCATTCACCATAAATATACCATAGACGGAGTGCTTGACTGAGGCTGAACGATCTCGTTCTGTCTCAATGGACAGAACCGATGAGCTGAAATGCAGTAATGGCATCATGATTCAAATGACTAAGTAAATATACCGTTTTGAAAAGAAACATTGCTTTCATTCATTCATTCATTCATTCATTCATTCATTCATTCAAACTCCTTCTCTTTTGGTCAAATAGTTCATTAAAGTGTTCATTAGATACACTAATCGTGAAAATTGAGTACTGTCTCTTGGAACTTTTAACAAAAAGTTCTCCTGGCTAACAAAATAACAAAAAAACCAAACAGACAAACTAGGACATGCACCTTGAAGATGAACTCTTTTGCTTATGAAAATTTTACAGTATCAATATTTTTTTCATTGTACAAAAAATAGAGTCAATAGGAGACATTGATAGCTGCTCAAGATTGTAAATAGCCATAAATAATACCAAATGTGTGCTGTGATTGACAGCAAGGTTAGCTTGGACAGTAGTGCCCTCTACGGTCACAACTTAGAAACAGCCAAAATGACACTTTCACAGCCTATGACGCGTATGACGTATGTATCCAAGCTTGGACGCTATCAGCGGACGAGCTGCCCACTATTTCATTTTATTAATGAATAATTTGAACATTTCAGTTTGTACAGAATATGCATATTCAAAAACAACTTCACGCATAACACAGATTAAGTAAGGGCTCTCAACAGCCTATCACATGGCGTAGCTGTCAACAGCAGTGACGTACAGTATGACTCCTGGAAAAAACCTTGTCAACCACACTAACAAAGACCCTCTAACGGACTCAACATCAGAGACATTTTCTGAAGAATTTTAACATCATCTTCCCTAGGAATACCTTGTTTCTTAAATGTATCGACATCAAATAACAAACTAAAAGCTTCGTTACGTCAGTCTAGCACTCATTTTGAAGAACAAGTTTTTCAGCAGTAGCAGACAAACCTTGTAACCTTCCCAAGCAACTGTTTGCAAGCAGCTAAATATTGGTATTAACCGACTTTACAGTTGCAAAGCAAGAGTCAAGCTACCTGATTGGCTAAAGGAAGGGTTTATACTCTCAACTAAAAGACTCAGTGAGGTAATTGGTGAATTAAAAACTGAAACTTAAAATTTGATTGGTTGTGCAACTAAATTCTCACCTTCACAACATGGTTAACTCTCACTAGTTTTGATATTCAACAGTTGTATTTGTCATATGATGCTGAGGTTGCAAACAGTATGCCGTGTATTTGTAGCCAGACACTGGAACTCTCGGGGGGCTAATAATCATATTTTGCGCAATCACAAATCACATCACTTTGCATGGTAATCATTTCCCATCACGCACCAATGGATGGTGTTCGTAACCCCTGAAAGTCAAAAGTACTACAAAATACAAATTTGCACAAACTTGAAATGCATGGTGCTGCCAGTATGGCAGATGCTACATGACATCTTTACAATATACTTATACCCTACACAAAGTAGACAATGACAAAATGATCCTGGGTGCCTCTCTGACATAAAGAAGTTAAACTCAGCTTAATTATAATGAAATGGTCCTCTTACTGATTTGATTGGATTTGTAACACAATCATATAAATCTGTATGACATTTTGTAAGTTCACCATTGTATACTTTGAGAATTGAACCCTGGGAGTACTCCCCTAAAAGGTGTATTGGTATGTGCTGTCCGAAGGGTCCTTTTTTCATGAAAACATTCCTGAACATGGGTAATGTATCCTCCAAAATAAACCCTTAATATGGGTCAGTAATAAGGAAATACCCCCATAATTCTAACCCCCTCCTCCACTTCCAATTTGTCAAGAAAATCCCTAGTATTGGTCCAATGGGTCATATTTTGGAATACTCATGGGTAGCTATTTTCAACTTGGACGGCACCCCCCCCCCACCTAATAAAAACATGGAGACTACCCCTCCCCTCCCATACCCCAACCCCTTCCTGAATTCAACAAGAGTGTGGCACGTATTTGCAGCGTTCACATCTCTATCACATACCAACACACAAACATGGACAAATACACATACACATGCAGGACACACAACTACTGCATACACACTCGTAAGCAACCGAGTGCCAAAATTGGAAAGTCACAGCCTCCTGTTGTCTGTTCTATAAAAATACCGCACATTTTGATCCGAGTGAAGCCAAGTCAACACACTATGTTGGGTTGGTTTTTACCATAGCAAAAGAAGTAGTTTTTAGTGGAAATAATACAAGAATGAGACAGGGAGAAGAGTTTGAAAAAGGATTCTATTGAATAACAGGTCTCAAAATCTCTACAATCGGGACTTATTCTGTGAGTTCACGTTTACAATGACATCCACATTGAGAAACTATAAAATTACAATTCAAAATGATTTCTTTAAAAACAAGTAACATCAAAAGTTGAGCATTAAGCTCTCAGATATGGACAAATTTAACATGACAGGTACTTGGTTTCCACATATGGAAAAAGCATTTCTATGGGGAGGATACAGGACGATAGTGGGGACTGAAATTTGTCACAAAAAAGATCCAATTTAACCTGACATCAGTGGTCAATACTGTTGAGAATTGATCAAGCATGCTTCTTGATTAGATTATTGAACGCTGATACACTGCACCGAGCATAGCAATGATCAGCACATGTCCCTTAGGCATAGTCTTGAAATATCATAATGTGTCAAATTGCCAACGCTGATGACAAAATGAAATTGACGAATTTAGATGGGCTTGAGCATCATGCTTGTGACACATGTGACTTTGCAAGACTTTTCTATAGACTGCACAGCAACCACGTGTCAGATTTTTTGCCAATCTAACTATAAAGGGCAATGCTTGGCACAGACATGTCTCAAAAGGCTGACCACAGACTCAAATGTAAGATTCTTGTCGATTGAACTGTAGAGGGCGATGTTGGGAAGAACTTGAGTGTCTTCAGCAAGAGAATGACAGAAAATGGACATTGGATCAACTACTTGGATCCCCATTTGAAAGATGATGCACAAAAAAAGGAACTTTCGTTGAGGCTGGTTTTCTTTTATAGCTTTGTATATCTGGGTCAGATTGAACTATGATGTGATCATGCACTATGATTTCAAAGTGACTCGTAAGGCTTGTCAGGGAATACAGGGTATGGAACTCACATTTTTCACATTTTCTTTTACACCTCCTGTACACAGATTCTGTTTCTCAGTAGTGAAGGCTTGAGAACCATTTCTAACCCTTGTCCCACAAGGCTTGTCACTTGCCCATCTGTCGTCAAGTCAGTAAAAAGCAGTATTGAGCCAGAACTTACACACAATTTTCACCTGCTCACAGGTTGCAACAGCTTTAGTCAGTACAAAGCATGTTTACAGTATATCTGTTTTCAGAAGCCTTCAGATGTTCAAGTTTTTGTTAAAAATGCACCATATGGGAACATGTTATGCCACATTATTTTAACCAACTTGACCTGACGATGACATATGAACTTGGCAGGATAAGGGTTACATGTGATTCTAGCAACAGTGACCCTCCAGGAACTCCCTAAAGCTATGGACAGTATACATACTACATGCACGGCCCTGCCCCTTTAAATTTCACATCTGTGGAAGCCCTCTAGGAGCAAGGTCCTATGGTCCTATATTTCACAGAAACCCACAGTGCATGAATGCTCGAACTTTTTCTGATTGTCCTGACCACAAAAGCTAAAGCTAAACCCCAACCAGCCCTGCTACAGTTCCCCTTTACGTGCAACATTTTAATCTAAAACAAGGACTGTAGAAAATACCCGGCAGCTGGCAAAACCAACCAGATGTCAGCTAAAATTTGCCTGCTGTGAAAGTTATTACAGCACTGCAGTTTTTTAAAAATTCATGGGGATTTTGCACAAATGTAATTTGCCGACACACTGCTTGTAGCAGCCTATACTGTTAGTTTTGCCAGCTGTAACCAAAATTTGCTACATCCCCGTAAAAAATCTATTTAGCTTACAATAACTTCGTGAAAATCAAACTGAGGTATAGTAACTGGGATGTCCACAACAGCGATATGAAAAAATTCATGATTACCGTAGCTGCTTCTTATCTAAACTTTATAATTACTATTGTCTCAAAATAGAAATACTGTAGAGATGAATATTTCTGGAAATGTTTGAAGCAAAAGCACGATGGAATTCACCAATTCCACGGTATAGAATAACTTAGGCTAGCTGTAAAGCAAATGATAGCTTGGTTTTATGTCCAGAGTATGAAAATATTACTCCAGTACACGATGAGAAAATTACATGATCACATGCACATAGGTTCATCCTATGTAAAATGACGTAGGTCAACCTATTTGTATATGACCTGAACTTGTACTTGATGGCAATATCTGATGCAAAGTTATTATAGGGACTTAACACGTCTCCAGTTTTCTAGTCTACCTTCTAGCTCTTGTAAGAATAAAGTAGCATACTAGAATGAAAGTACATGCTGCCTCTGGTTTTTCCACTGAGTGATCGACAACACCATCATAACCCCGGTGATGTCACAGTGGTCTTGCCCGAAAGATAGTTGATCAGTGGATTAATCTTAAAAGAAAACAGCTACGCTGAGAGGAAGCTTTGTATCTTAAAAAAGTTTTTTGCTTTCAATTCAACAAAGTAGGAATTGTTTACCACGGTGCAATGTACCTTTATAATGGTAAGAAGTCAGTGTTATGAACTTTCATTACATTTTGAGTACAAGAATTTTTTTGCGAATTTCCTTTCGCCGATTGCAGCACAGCAGGCCATAATGATGAGCATAACAAATGTATGACCTTATACATTGTGTTTTTGTTTGTGTGAAGTCATTAAATATTTGAGTTTTCAGCCTTTTTTGTAAACTCTCGGAAACAGGAAATTTTTTTATTGATGACTCGTTAAAATAGCAATTAAGTAAAACAATCATATTAATGAAGGACATATAAGGCGTTAAGGTCATGCAACAAATGTCAAGAAAATGGCTTCAAGAAGCTGTATCCTTCAAATGAAGAAAGCTGCTGTGCAGTGACATTTCTAGAACCCTTTGACCTCAAACTGTTCAGAGATTCACCTTTGATCCCAGGCACTGGCACATGTTTTGTGTATTGATGTAGGACTGATGAAAAACAATTTTTGGGAAATCCTAAATCTTATACGAAAGAGTTCAGAAATCAGAGTTCAGAAATCATTAAAGTTCAAAGACACACCATGCTTGTTTCATAAGGCGCTTTAAATAAAATTCTTTGTTTGCCGTCCTCGTGCTGGTAGGTTTCCAGAATAAATTAAGAAAACAAACACAGCGTTAACACTATTACAAACAAAAATATTATTTTTCCAAAAGAAACCAAATAAAAATTGAGCTAATGTTAATACATTGTGTTTTTTCTCTGTGTTTGTTTTTTCCCTGGCTGGCTGGTAGGTTTTTCAAAAATCCAAGGACGGCAAACGAAGAATTTTATTTAAATGGCCTAATTAAGTAGTACTGGAAACTCTCGGCATTTGACTAGATCACCTGTCTATGCACATACAACGTAGCATGTTTGGTGTCACCAGTCAAGTATTCACCAATGAACCAAACAGGATGTCACACAAAATTTCTGAGCTCTTTCAGTGACTTTCGGAATTTCTGAAAAAAATATGTTTTTTATAAAATCAATACGTGAACTGATAGAAGCAAATGACACAAGCTGGGAAAATTGTTCTTACACCACAGAATACTCTGTGTACCAGAGACATGTGTTGCCTAACAGGGGAAATACAACCTTACTGTGTATATCTCCGTACACACATTATCTGAAAAGTTGACTACGTGTTAGTCCATCCAATACCAGCTTATTGTCTTCAAGTACAGTCCGGAAATTGAGTACTTTCATACAGGTTTTCAAAAAGACCTGGAGCAATGACAGATGTTGGATATATTCAAATCAAGGGCATAAACAATGTAGTTGCTACATGGCAACTGTAACCGGGTAGCTTTAAACAAAAGAATGTTTCTAATCAAACGTAAGAGGGCAGTGTCCTGTGAGCTTGTCACTACAACTTGACAGTGAAAGTGACTGGCCTCGCTGGTGCACCACTGACAGGTGTACTTTTGAAGAGTGCCCTTTGGATGAGAGATGGGTCTATATCTGGTCCTGGTCCCTTCTTGCCAATTTCTTGCTTCACTCTGCATTGGAAAAAGAATATGAAGTTGAACAATATGAAAATCACTGTTGCTACATATCTTTATGCAATAATAATAAAAGAAACTTAGTCCCGTTTATTTTAAAATCCAAAATTTGTTTTACAAGTTAATTTTATCTAACTAATACAATTATATTATTAGGGAGGTTGTCCTGAAATTGACAGTACCAGTTGTTGCACTGTATTTTTCTTGTGCTGTGGCAAAAATCAGACAAACTTTCTTTCTGCACAGATACATACTGTAATTTAATGTGTATGGTGTACTTTCCCACTATCACATGCTTTTACCACCCAACTCTTTCGCTATCATCAGTTCTCGTAAATTTGTGAGGACAATTGCAACTGTGAAGAAACAAATTTGTAGTAAACTTTGATACAATTGTCTGGACCAAGTGTTGTTTGATAAAACACTTGTCAATATGTGATCGTTTTCATTTGAACCGCAAACAACAAGATTAATTGCTACACATATGGATTAATGAAACTGATGAAACATTTTGTTTTTGGAGAAGAGAAGTAATCTCACTGTTGTAAAATGAAAGAGTAGAATTTAATAGATCACCTGAATTCCACAAGAAATTTAATTAAGGTGAATGCACCATGGGGACAGGTATTCAGGCTCTAAAACTTTTGCAATCCTGTTTTGGTCTACCACTTGTGGGGGGGGGGGGCACATTTTGAACCTCTTGAAGTTTGTAAAGTTTTCACATGCTTATTTTTGTGAAAATCGACAATTTAATTTTTCCCATAGAGTTAACACAGGGCTGGCAGCTGTTTTGAATTTCAAGTGTCAGCAAATATTCAGTAATTTGTTTCTCTAGCAGCAAATTTTGCATGGTGATCCCCCAATTTTATTCTCGATTTCAAAAGGGAATGGGTTAAAGTTTGCTTACAGAAAGTTAGAGCAAAAAGGCCTGAACTACCTTAACACAGAAATGCTAGGCATCTTTCATCATTAATCTTTGATAGATTCCATGTAAGTTTGCCATGAACCCATCCATGATTACCACTACTATGATATCCACTCACCTGGATGCCAGCAATGAAGCTGACGACACCGGCCTGGACGACACTGTGGCTGGTGATGTCCCTATGGATTCTAGCTTACACTGCATTGGTTGGCCGTCCAGCTCTCTGTTGTTATAGGCTTTGAAGGCTTCGCACGCATCCTCGTGTCGCACGAACACGACCTCTGCTGTACCCTGCTTCAAGAGCCGCGCCCTCTTCAGTGCACCCACCGCGCCAAACAATTCCTGCAATGACAGGCAAACTCTTCATGCTTCTTGAAAAAAGTCCACAAAAGTCATGACAATGGTATGACAGTCTTGGTAATACATGCATGCCACTGTGTACAAGTGTAGCTATGTGTACGTATGAACATGTCTGCATCCAGAACACAATGTTTCAGCATAATTATTTTGGCCATGAGTAGTTATGGACAGAAGTGCTATTTGCTTATCTATCATCTGTATGTGTACATGCTAGTGTAATTAGTTATCAGATGAAGGTAAATGACATACATGTACATAATATTGGATGTAAGGCCAGTGGACATCTAAATGCTCAAACGTAAACATGTTAATAGAATGTGTTTATCCATGTGTGTATGAATAAATACGATATTGTGCATGGTGGTCTTTCAGGTTTATTATAAACCTGATTTATAAACCTGATTGAAGCCCATCCATACACTCAAGGTCACTAAAATTTCAAGGAATTTCAACAACTTTCCAAAATACCATTTTCAAGGTATCACTTTTACATCATTACATTTAACATAACATTTTTACAATACAACAACAGATCATCTTGTCACTTTTCAAAATTCTAGGTGACTCATCATTTTCCAGGACTTAATTTCATCTTCAAGGATTCTTCAAGGAGCTTTAAAATTCATGGACTTTCAAGGAGCGTACAGACCCTGTTTATCTTTTGGAATTTTTTAATTTGAAAGTGGGATCTCCAGATTCATGAAAGACTCTTGTATTGGGAAAGCTAAAATCAAAACAGAGATAACGGGTTGCATTTTACTCTTAGAGCAGTGTTTTCATTAGAAGCCGGCAGCCGGCGAAATTGTACGTCTGTGACAGCACTTTCGCCGGCTGTAATTTGGGGGAAAATATTATAAAATGGTTAATACTTCACAAATTATGACCATCGACTGAGTGACAAAAGTACACGACGTTTGGGCTTGGTGCGACAAACGAGCCAAAAAAGGACGAACGTGCACACGTATAGTAGGCCAGGCTCCGTACGCATAGTGTACAACTTGGGCTATGTATACATACAACGTCTTTTTACGCGAGGTCAGACTAGGTCAGTGTACTGTTCTAATATCTTATATCATTGAGTGAAAGTACGCCTGTCCTCTGTAAGCGGCAATATCATTGGGTATATTTCCCTGACCTCATTAATATTCTGCTACGAGTCAAAACAATAGCGACGGGCCATAGGAAAGCGTGTAGCTGTCAGCGATCACGTTTTGATGTGGTAATGAGCCGAGTGCAGCCGTCCAATGAATGTATCAATATAATTTTTTCAGTATTTTGGTGAGGTGTTCTTCAGAGAGCGAAATCAAAATCATGCATCGCCAACATGTTGTATTACGTGCGCTAAGTACGCGTACGCGACTATGACGCCAGAGCAAGGGATTTGTTTATAGCAGTAGCACTGTTCTAGAAAGTAGAATTACGTGATCAACCATCTACGTTAAAATGCTAAAATCCTGAGAGTGGTCAGTTATGAACTCGCGGTTGTGGTTGCAATTCGATATTTTACCCCCGAAAACGGTAATTTGGCGTTGTACAAAATTTTGAGAAATATTGTACGTCTCAGGGCTGGCTTTTCACGTATATTTCTTGTGATTTCAACTCAAAGGAAAGTGGAATGGGCACGCTCTACTGTATCTGTCGCCTGCTCTAAATTTAGCACGCGATCCATGCTTTCATGTACATTTGTAGGTAAATGGCCCGATCATGAAACCTTTCAATGCTGGAAAAAGTGTCTGAATTTTATCGACTAAGTTTTGAATCTAGTAATAAATAACGTGTTTTGCCCCGCGTGAACTCTGTTAATTTTCTCTGTAAAAAATATCCAATTTTGTAGCATTTGCAGACGGTAGGCAAATTTATAATATATGTAAATATTATTCACGTAGTTCATTAGATACATCACAGCCAGCTGGAGACTTCCCCTCATTTGTTTTGGTGGCGATGCAATGTTTTTCTTTTTTGCTATTGATACATGTACTAGTGCGTGACTGCTGGGGGAAAAGAAAGCAACACAATATTTTTCAGGACTTGTGTATTTTCTTTGACACAGCATATGCTTATGGAAAAAAGAGAATATTTTTCTTTCACAAGTTTCAGTGTACTGCACTTAAAAGGTCAGTCATAGAGGTAGGAAGCCCATTATAGTTGTTACTGATACTGCAAACACTTTTCTATTGTCATTTTGTTGCATCTAACTGAAATGTGTATTCACAAACTTTTTAGAGGCCTTTTGTGAACTGCAGGTGAAAAATAAAAAACAAACTCCAATGCCAACCCTGAGGCTGTACGTCAAGTTGTTTTACTGCTAGAGCAGCTAACTTTTTTGTTTCATTGAATTGGTAAATAAAGGGGTTGTATCTCACACTTTTCATCACTTTGAGTTTCTGCATTGACATCATTGTGCATACTGAGTGTAATTATTATGCAAGTATTCCCTGTATTCTTGATATCAAAAAAGTAAAAACTGACTTTGTCCCTTTAAACTGAAAGAGAAAAGGAACTACTTACCTGGGATTTTCTAATGACTCCTGTATAATTTAGTGTGACATGTTTTAATATGAACAACATATTCTTTTAATTGAAATGTAAATTCGATACTACATTCAGTTTGGCATTAATCACAAAAAAGTTTTTCGCCAAATTCATGGAATATCTGCCAGTAGTTGTAGTACTCTTTATTGAATATAACAAAAGTTACTGTTGCTTCCCTGTATTCTAGTACAGTGTAATATCAACACATAGGATGATAACTTAGGGCACTGACCATCTCTGTAACTGTTTGTGTTCTCATGGAAAATGTCATCAGACAGTGACACAGTGAAGAAAGGACAAACAAAACAAATGATATGAGTAAGATGGTACATTGTTTCTACTTAACACAAAAAACCACAACAGTTTTTGTTTTTAAAATACAGACTTTTTTACACTGGATAAATTGCTGTTCAAAATACCTTGCCAATGTTATGCTGCCGCCGCCGCGACACGACGTCCCCACCCCAACCTCGGCTTCCTTCTCCACCTATAATTTACATTTCTCCGCCTGGGCAAATTTCTACTGAAAACCCTGTAGAGTCCAAAGATCCTTTGTACGAGCATATAAATCGCTATACTTACCTCAATATCTTCTTCTGTGACAGTTGGATGTAGGTTGGTAATGTGCATCCTGGTACCTTGTAAGGGACTGATACCACTCCCTGTGGCTGTTAGTAACTGAAAAAAGAAATTTGAATTTTGTATTAATTCTAATTTCTGATCGTAACTCACTCAATTACAACAGAGAATGCAAAAGACAAGACACAAACCAAAACACACAATGAATAGGAAAAAGTATGCATTGTAATGAAATTAAGAGAACTAATTCATAAATAAATGTTTACAGTATCTCATCTTTTTGTAATTACATATTCTTTTGAGCAACCTCTTTCACTACTTTGCAAAATAACAAAAATCTTAGAGTAAATCACATACATATGAACCCTGACACAAGGCACTTACTGTAATAATACTATTTAAACAGGAAGTGCTTTGAGCATTGACTGTACCTCATTTGCTCTTGGCTTTGGTGCTGCCACTGGTTTCTGTAATATTCTCGTTATTTTTTGAGGTGGCGGTTCATAAGAAAACTGTTGATATTCGGCTTTTTCTTCAAAGAACTCATCGAATTCTTCTGGGTTGTCTTCTTCCACTTCTTCAACAAACCCTCGACCAAGGATAAATGTACTGTACTGTGGTGTTGATGATAGACTCTGTGCTGGGCTTTGCTTTCTCTGCAAGCCATAGCAGAACAAAAATTTGCAATGTATTTACATGCAACCTACAAAAGTATATGCACTCACAAATATCAGAATGACTCACTGATATACCAAGTGTTTTCAACAGCTTGTAAAAACCGAGGTATGGCTAATTTTACATATTCTTTTGTTGTGGAAATGTGTTTTTGCATGTGGAAATTAACATATGAATGGAAACCTCAAATCCCTTTGCAGAGAAGTATTTTTTAACTACTGTAAATGGACACGTAGGGTGCTGTCCTAAAAATGCAAAATGTCACCCTCACAGTGTAACAACCATACAGATAATATCTAGTAAATATAAGTCTCTGTTTAACTTATTCACGAGATTGAGGGTTTTCTTGCGACTGCGCAATTGCGCAAATTGCACATTTCAAGCCATTGTCTGCCCTTAAAAAGTTACTGACAGCGCGGAAACTGCGCATAAAACACAGCAAGCAAAGAGTCCAATATATTACTGTGTACAAAGCACACAGTGTAGAGACCTGTGCATTTACTGTTGTTTCTCATGATACTCTCTCTGAATGACAAAATATCACCTGTCATTCAGCTTTGGTGACGTGCATGACATGGTATGCATTGAAAAGTAACAGCCAACGACGTAGTTGCGGTTCTGTCTCCATGGATACGAGTACAATTAGATGTTCATATTTTGATAGTAATAAAGTTTGAAAGCAGAACTTCAAATACTGTATCTATGATTGAATTATGGAAAATTACAGCGTTAGCATAGTGACTGCCCCCTAAATTACCAAGCCTGCCTCCTTATTTTGATGAATGGGGCACAAAGTGCCCCTTTCAATGAACATGCCGAGAAAACACTGGAGATTCTAAGGTACACTTTCACTGTTTGCAATGGGTTAAGTTGTACTATGTACATGGAAACAGAGTGAAAGTGTGAATGTGTACATACAAATTTAAAAGTGGAAACTGGAGGCTTAGGCTGATGAATACATGATTGACACAGGACTGGTTAACCATATCTTTATGCCTGCTAACTCACATGAGTTCTTCATTCCGTGATTCCATTTAAATACTTCCAGAAACTTCTCATCAACCCACAGCCAAATTTGATTATATTGGGAAAACTCTCGTACATGAATGCCATATCATACTGGCTCACATAGAATAATGATCCACATGTACATACACGTACCTTTCTGGCCATGTCATTGACAGTTGTAATTTTCAAGTCACCACTGTTGGTAGTGACTTTGTTACTGAGTCTTTTCACAACAGACTGGGCATTGTTGACTTCAAGCACTGTTGCCTGTGGATTCTGTATCGTCACCTTTGGTGTGCCAGCCTACCGGAGAAGAAAAAACCAAGTATGATGGTTAGAAATGCAGAAGCTACAAAAACTACTTCTCAAAAGATTGTTTTATCAAAACCACTGGCTTTAAAACACTTGAAAGGTCACATTTGTGATTTGATAAAATACCTTCGTAACTAATTTCGTGAGGTAATATTGTGGTGAAAAAAGGTTACTAAGTAAAATCTTGTCGATGGTATGAGAGATGAACGATATGAATTATTGTTCCATTATTACACCTCACTCATTCAGCGTGCACTGCCATTGGTTAAACACGACTCACGTGACATGTAAAAGAACGTGATGATGCCCTCTGCGAATGTGATGATGCCCTCTGCATTTGATATTACATGGATGACGGCATTTTACGTACTGCGCATCCTTTCTGCGCAAAACAAATTGTCGTTCGCTTGTTGTACTTTGCAGTCGGCAACTTATGGCTGCGAAACGTCATGCAGAGCTGTCACCGGCACAGTTAGACGATATTTTGATGCAAGTAAACAGCAAACGAACAAAAATGGCAACAAGGAATGCAATTTCTGTGTTCAGCGACTATGCAAGCAACAAATTTGGATACGCCGCCGAGGAGATCTGCAAACTTTAGCGGCAACCCTAGACTCGGCACTGACAACATTTTACGCGGAGGTCCGGACTCAGAAGGCAAACTGTACTCGAAGAAGTCATTGTGTTTTTGTTTCTTTGCATGTTTGCTTGTTCGGTGTAATAAAAATAATAACATATGAGAGCTAGGGCAATATCACGATTTTTTGCCTGCCCTCAGGCTGGTGGTCATGATCGAAATATTGATGATGCCCTTGCCTACAGCTCGGGCATCATCAATCATGACCACCATCCCTTGGGCAGGCAATAAATCGTGATATTGCCCTAGCTCTCATGTGTTATTATTTAAATAATTCATGAAGAGCAGTGGTCATTGAGGCAGAATTCTCCTTTAAGAATAGGGACAGATATTCAGACTCAGAATTCTTTGCTGATCTACCCCGTGTGGGGTCTCATTTTAAAACTTGGAGTTTGAATAATTTACACTGTTTTAAACTTTCGAAAATCGGCTAATTTTGTTTCCCGATAGACACATGGCGGTAATTTTGAATTTCAAATATCCGTAAATACTACCGGTAGGTAATGTGTTTATCTAGTAATATACTTTGCAAGGTGATCCCTGATTTTTATTCTTGATTTGGTAAGAGTATGGTTGGAAATTCTATTAAGGAAAGTTTAAATAAAAGTGTAAGTCTTTCACTTTCAAGGCACATACTACCTAAATGGTCAAAAACATAAGTGACAAAGAAATAACATTTTATGAACATTTTAGTCTTCATTTGAAACAATCAGGGCTTGAACAGGCTTTTTCCTCAACAAAAACCTGAAACAACCACTAGAGTCCATAGCACTGTTCTCTTACGTTAATTATTCAGCTTCCAGTAATGTTATCTTTGGACCACCTTAGCAATTTCAAACCCACCTTGGCAATTTCAAACCAAATGATAGTTTTTGCTACAACACTACCTCACAGACATATCATGTATGTGTCATGCTAGCTTGCACTCAGTAATGCATGCCTTTTAGTGTCATGACAAAGCTGCACTTACTGCTGCAAAAAAAACTTGTTACGTGTTATTCAGTAGTATCTATAACTTATGCTATGTTTAAATGTATGCACTTGTCCATACATGTGTATCTGTGTTTAATGTATACATGTGAAGACAAACCACAGGTATTCATACTCACATCCATATTGATTGTACCTCCTTGCTGAGTCTGATCAGTTTGATCTTCCACATTTCTTTTGGCATTTAACTTTAACCTGGCATCTGTCTTTCTTGCTTTTTGGTTCAGCCTTTCCCTGGCATCAGTCCTTCTCATATTTTGCAAAATCCTCTGCCTAGCATCTGTCATGCCAATTTTTTGTCTGGCGTCTGCTATTCTGACCTGTCCGTACTGCTGGGGACCAGGTCTGCCTCTTGGGGCAAATGTTCTGGTGACAAGGTTCCGTGACGGTACATTGTAGTTTACATTTTGAGGTTGCCCTCTCCCCCTCCCTCGACCTCTCCCCCTTCCTCTTCCGATTCCCCTGAAAATCAAGAACAGATAAAGATGATTCACTTTGCTTCAAAAGAGATGAGGTAACTATCACAGAAAGTACAGGAGCTATGAATATCGTATTTGGCAACAAGGTTCCCTGACAGTACAATGCTGTTCATATTATTAGGTAATGCCCTCTCCCCTCTTAACCTCTCCCCTTCCTCTTTCAAATCCCCCTAAAATCAAGAATTGATAAAGATGATTCAATTTGCTGCAAAGGAAACATAGTAACTAACACAAAAAGTGAGCTATCCACATCATATTTGACAAAAACAAGAACTGACCATTTTTTTAGTATATCATATTATCTCCACCTAAACTCCATTGCCAACATGTTGCACACTTCCGTTGATGTCAACACGAGCTTGCATAAAGCCAAAAGCTTAAATGTTCACAATGCAGAACCAGTACAAATGATTCGAATTTCCTTGAGTTTTAATGTCATATATTGTCAAGCATGCTGAAGCATTTTTGCAACATGTTAACTGATATAGAAATTCATGATGAAACATTTGTGGTTGTCAACGCTTAAAATTAGAGTTGGACGGCATTAAAGGTGATGTATATCGTTACTAGTTTGTAGTTTATATTACCATTGCAATATTACTATTCTATGCATGGCAGTAGTGCTGTTTGCTCATAGCACTGATCAGGTTTGTTATTAGATTCAGCTTCATGTGCAATACATCAGACACTGATGCTTGAAATGCGGACAAATTTTGTCAGTGTTGCAGCTTATAGTCTCAGCTGTGTCAATATGTAGTGAAGTGTATGTTGTTGTAATATTAGCTGTCGCCTTAAGTTGTATTTTTGCTGTTCTTGAATGAGTAACTCCAAAAGTGTATTCTAAATATGCGGAAAAAATATTTCTGTTAACATATTAATGAAAGAACAATGACGTAATTTGCGAAAAGCCCTTTTATAGTAATAAAAACAGTGAACCCTATCAGAAAAAGCAGGTTTGGGAGGGGGTCTCAAGGAAGTCTTTCCAGCACAAGAATAAAAGGTGCAACTGGATACAAATATTTTGATACAAATTGTGAAAGGTTTCCTTGGGCATCTGGTTTGTACGCTGGCTCCATCCCTCACCATGGGATAAAAAGATGCCCTAACAAAGGAGGTAGTCCCTTCCTACCTCCTTGCCTTCACTCTGATGACTTTCTGAGTCTCTACTACTGTTTACAATTATCTTTATCCTTACCGTCGTTCCCAATGTACTAAATATTAGAGGGGAGGGAGATACTATAAGTCACAGTGTCTACTTTCACATCTGAGCTAATTTTATTATTCGGCCCATCTCTGCCTTGAGGTGATACATCAGTCATTACATAACAACTACGCCAAAATTGACCTCAGCCATATGCATATCGATATATTCATTACCTGACAGTTTGTTCTTGCGCGTCATTATTGTCTGCCAAAAAAGAATTCCAAGACACTGAATTTTGTTGTATAAGGACCTATATATAAAGGTCCATGGTCGTACGTAGCAAAATGAGTAACTTTCGGTTTCGAGGACGGAAGCTATACTGTGTACTGTGTAGTGATGAAAACGGGGTATGGATATCTGCAGAGGGGCTGTCACTGCCCCGGCTTTAATTTTTGTGTGTGCACGTGCGATATCTAAACGCACCAATCTCTGTATACTTGCTCATTCGACGACTGAAATACAGTGATTGCACCGTTTAGCTTACCTTCCACGACCGCCAGACCACTTCAGTTGACGACGAGCTATGACTTCGTCCAAAGAAAAGTCCGCCATTTTGATGCTGAATTGATTGTTAGCTTCCACAAACTTTACTCCAAAACATTTAATCATCTTTTTATCGATTTCTGCTCGATTTCATTTCATCTATTCAATTTCTGGCATATTTAACAGACCTGTAAAAAATTTAGCCAATGTTTTTTTCAAATAGGACAAAAAGCGCTCCTAAATTCCGATGATTTATACGCTTCAATTTCAAATTGTTACTGGAGGAACTGAATACAAACAACCTACACAAGTCATTATGTGCTTGTAGTACCGTCCAGAGAGATTTTTAGATAGTGTGCGAACCGACGTATTGTTCAGCGTTTTTGGTGCCGGAATTCGAACTCTCATTAGCATTTACTTTTGCCTCGATCCTGCTAATACCGTGTTTTTGCAAGCTGTAATACGTTATTCGTTAATACCGAGGGCTGCATGCGAGCTGGATCAAGCATTTAGGACGTCGGCGGAGAGAGCGCCCTCAAATAACCACAGGTACACTCTCACTGTTCCTAGCTCAGATAGCACCCGGAATTAAAGCAAACTTGTGTTCCTAATACTGTAATAGTAAAGGTTATATTGGCGCAAGCTTTATGTATTGGTTCATAACAAGATTTTATGTTACTCAGAAAATGAACCTACACTGTACACAGGCCTTAGAAGTACATTTACCGCATTCCTTAAATGTACCACTTTGAAGTTTGAAAGTGTTATAATGTTCAAGGATACATCAAACTTAGTATCTATATCCATGTACCGGGTGTTACTAGCTTTTAGCAATAAATAATACTGAATGACAAACTATTTATCAGGAATATTTCATTATAACAGTTTTGTAAAGGGTGACATACTATCAATAGCAGTTATATCGGCTTCTAGTCACTTCGACTCCTGACCCTTTCGGCCCCATCAGCCCTTGTTGCCTTGAACCCTCAACCTAAGTCACCTCAACCCCCTCATACCTTTCCTTCAATATTGAGGAGACAAACTATTATTATTACCTCAAAAGCATGTCGTCAGTTTTATTTCATGTTCATATCACTTTGAAGGGCTTTAGTGGAAGCTAGTAAAGCCAGGGACACTATACCAAAAACCTCCATGGCCAAAAGTTTGCAGATGCATTGTATAGGTGTACACAGCCAATCATCGCAGTGTATGCACAGGTGCTTGGGCGTGGTGCCTTCATTTTGCATATCAAAATGGCAAAAATTATTTCAAAGAATGCAGATTTCTCACAGAAACACCATCATTTGTTGCAGGCAAGTTGCATTAGATATTCAGTAAAATGCGACTTTTGGTCATATAACATGAAAAGCATGACCAGTTCAAAATGATTTGGGTACCGGGGTTGAGGTGACTACAACCAATGTGAATTAGTGGGGTAGAAACGGACAGGGGTCGAGGTGACCTGCTCCTGTTATATCAATGCATCCTTTGTTGTGATAAATAAGGCATCATATTGTTACTCGTTGAGACTTTGTTTGCGGCTAAAGAGTTGTCAGCATCGCCAGTAAGAAAAGCCAGCAGATTCTGAGGCAATTGTTGTACTAGTACCATGGAGAGGGAGGTGCAAGGAACCAAACCAACGTCTCTTCTTGAAACTTTTTTGTTTCAAAATAATTTAATTCCTTTGTTACCACCCCATTGCCAAATCATGAGCTTTCGAAACCATGCACCAGCAAAAGCATGCAAAAACTAAAATCTACAGATTATTGTTAATTTTGGTCAAACAGCTGTTATCATCCTGTTGATATTGAGTTTGTTGTGACTACCCTGCTACATGTACCACCTCCATGATTTTAGTAAAAACATCTGAATTCTTTTTCAGCAGCAGAGAAAGACAAGTTGATTCCCAAGGTCATGTCCTCGCCACGATCCAAAAAGGAATCTTTCAGAGGAAAGAAGAGGAAGAAAGGATACTATGTGAGATCAACGAACAAGAAACCAAAATTCGGCCATGGCTTGGTAGAAGCCGGAATGAAAGGTTTCCTGTTGAGTTGCAACAAAGATGAGAGACAGTGCGTCTTGGAGGGATACAAGTTGCTGACACAGTATGCAGATGAGTTGTACGGACCTGAGTGTAAACCAGATGGTGATGCTCAGAGCCAAGCAGATCCTTCAAATGGTAAGATGCATTCGCTTTGAGGGTGGTCAGTTGGCAAAATTTTTTCAGGGTTCCCCGGTCATTTAATAATAGACTGAAAGATCCGTCCCTCAAGGACGCTTCCTAAGCTCCCCTCCCCATGGAGTGCGCCCTCAAGCGACAGATCTTCCAGTCTACCCAGTCATATGACTGGGGTTTACCCTTAGTATGTTATGCCATCACATACTGTACAGAGATAACAGAAATAGCACCAGGGTTCCAAGAGCATTCATCTCTGTTTGGTAAGCTTTGTGCCTATGTTTCTGAGCCAAAGCCAAAGTCAAGTTAATAATTCCTCGTATGGCCAGAAATTATAAACATGCTATACTATGTGACGTGGAAGTAATGATAATGACAGTGATCATAATGCCAGTAGTCACACCCCTAGAGTAAAACCTTTGGAAAGGTCACCTTTCCACTACAATATGGCAACAACAGAGATTGTTAGTCCCCACGGACACCGTCCAGGGGGACTTATAGGTTTGGTCATGTCCGTGCGTGCGTCTGTGCGTGCATCCATCCGTTCACGCAGATATCTCAGACATGCCCAGGTCAATTTCTTTCAAACTTTGCACAAGGATAGTACCCTACCTCATACAGATGCATGTCGATTTGTTTCACAATGCGATCAAATTTGGCCGTGTTAGAGTACTTTTTAGTTTACACCTCCATAGACTCCCATGTATAAGGCAGTTCTCCATAGACTCCAATGTATAAGGCAGTTCTCCATAGACTCCCATGTATAAGTCAGTTCTCCATAGACTCCCATGTATAAGGCCAAGAAAAATAAAAATTTAGTTTCTCATCGTATTCATATTGCAAAAAGGATGCAGTGACACAGTTTTTAGTTCCCACGGATGAAGTCCAGGGGGCTTATAGATTGGGTCATGTCCGTCCCTTCACGCAGATATCTCAGATATTTTGACAAAATGTCACGTGACCTCAGTGACCTTTGACCTCAAATATACATATTTGTCCATAACTCAGTAACCACAAGTGTTACACCCTTCATGTTTGGTATGATGGGACACCTTATGACGCCACATATTGTACCTCATTAATTATGTGCATATCTAATTTTGAGTGAGCCAATAGAGCTAGAGGTCTGATTTTTGGTATATAGGGATAACTTAGCAATACAATTTTTTTGACCAAATGTCACGTGACCTCGGTGACCTTTGACCTCAAATATACATATTTGTCCATAACTTAGTAACCACAAGTGCTACACCCTTCATGTATAGTATAATGGAACCCCTTATGAAGCCACATATTGTACCTCATTAATTATGCACATATCTAATTTTGAGCGAGCCAATAGAGCTAGAGGGCTGATTTTTGGAATATAGGGATAACTTAGCAATACAATTTTTTGTACAAATGTCACATGACCTCAATGACCTTTGACCTGAAATATACATATTTGTCCATAACTCAGTAACCACAAGTGGTACACCCTTCATATTTGGTATGATGGAATACCTTATGACGCCACATACTGAACATCATTAATTATGTGCATATCTAATTCTGAGCAAGCCAATAGAGCTGAATATCTGATTTTTGGTTAATAGGGATAACTATAGGATAGAAATTTTTTGACCAAATGTCCATGTGACCTCGATGACCTTTTACCTAAAATATACGTTTATGGGCATAAATAAGTAACCACAAGTGCTATGTCCTTTATCCCTTTTCCTGCCGAGGGCCCTTGTCCGTTATTCTCCCAAGTCAGTAGAAAACCGCCCCATAATATGTGCCTGCAAAAGATTGGCTCTCCTGCATGTTATCCTGCCAGGCATTTTGGCAGAAATCGCCCATTTTCAGGGTAGTTTTAGCCGTACTTATACGTGTTAGACTTCAATAATTTCTACATGCCCGTAGACAGGGGAAGGAGCTCAAGGGTTGCTGCAGAAAAAAATTGAGGTCACCGGCTTTGTTTGCCCCTGGGAGTGCGTCATTTTATTGCCGTTTCATGTTTATTTTTTCGGAAATAAACTCCTTCAGTATTACGTACGTCCGCTAGGCACAAACATCACCTCACTCGTCTGTTAGTCAGAGACCCTGAGGGTCGTGCTAGGGGTGCAGCAGCACCGTCAAACCTGTCCTGTTTCCCCAGGGTAGGGTCAATTGAATACGTACCTCCAACGACTTGGCAGTGTAGCACAAAAAACTACGTTTTTGCCGTTGTATTAACGACATGGCTGAGCCATTGAAGCACAGCTTTACGTAGTTTTGCCAGCTCAGTTGGGAGTTGGCTTACGAGTGTTACCGTTCATTACTGACTTAATCGAGTGTCTCAGTCAGGTACGGGTTTGTACCGACATGGCTTGGGCTGCAGCTAACCAGTGATAACCAGTCACTACCCCCAAGTCTTCAGTTCACTTTTGCGATGCACGGTGTGCAACGCAATATGCTTCCATTGTTCTAGCCATCGACGTGTCCACATGCCTGGCAGCCATATTGTACTGCTAGCTGGTTTGCATAACAAAAGCAGTCCCTGCTAACTGCAGACGGTATCCCCGTAGCATATTGACCTTATGTCACCTTTTGAATTCTCTGTACGCAAACAGCGTACGTAGTTACTAATGCGTCGGCAAGAGGATACGTTTGCCTGCAAACCAGAGCCAATACTTCGACGATGGAATAAATAAAAAATCCAAAGCTACGTCCATTGAATGGCACGGCCAAGGCGGTGAAGGACGTTGCTGGCTTGAACTTGCAGAGCTGAAGCCCAGCTTAGTACGTCGGACACCAGTTTGTAATGGTATTTCCGAGTCGTTCATATCCGTTCCATCGGAGGAACAAGTCGAGCCGTCCCGTCAAAAATACGTTCTCATTTTCAGTCACGCACAACTGAATAAGTGACTTTCGTCTCGCACCATCGGCATATCTGCCAAGTCGTTTGCAAGAGGTAGCCTTCTAGATTAGCATTGCCGAGTTGGTCAAGTTCGGCAGCAATCTCTATAGTGCCAGGCAGCCAAGTACGTCCAACTCCGCCAGAAAACGTCACCATGCTATCCTGCCAAGTCCGCTTAAAAGCGGTAAAAAAAAAACCTGCCCCCCTCGGGTGTGGGGGACTGGCGGACAGGTTTCTGCACCTTTCCCTGTCTATCGACTCCCTGCGAACCCATTTCGAGGGGAAAAGGCGTTCCTTGTCAGAAAACCTGTCCTTGGATGACCCCTAAACGCACAGGGGATAGCAAAACGTAGTGCCGTCGACTTGGCAGGAAAGGGGGTACCCAAAAAGGGCCCTATTTCCACCGGGTTGGGAGAATAACGGTCACCAGTGCTTAGATTCTGGCTACACCGAATTTCAAGCGGATTTTCACCGACTTGGCAGGAAAAGGGTTAAATTTAGTAGGATGGGAGACCTTATGACAAACCACGCTTTACCTAATTAATTATGCACATATCTAATTCTGGGCAAGCGAATAGAGCTAGAGGTCTGATTTTTGGCATATAGGGATTAATTAGCAATACAATTTTTTCCCAAAATGTCACGTAACCTCGATGACCTTTGACCTCAAATATACATATTTGTCCATACTCAGTAACCACAAGTGCTACACCCTTCATATTGGTATGATAGGACACCTTATGACGCCACATATTGTACCTCATTAATTAGTGCATATCTATTTTGAGCGAGCCAATACGAGCTAGAGGTCTGATTTTAGCTCCGCTGTCAGCGACGCGGAGCTTATCAAATAGGTTGATTTTCCGTCGTCGTCGTCGTCGTCGTCGTCCGTCGTCCGTCAACAATTGCCTTCTCCTCTAAAACCGCAAGTCCAATTGCTGTGAAATTTTATGTGCAGTTCACTTGAGGTGACCTCACTTCAGTTTGTGCGAATTGTGGTGAAATTTGCATATTTGTATTTTTGGGGCATTTTTTGGTGTTTTTGGTAAAAAAAATCTTCTTCTCTGAAATCGCTCGTCCGATTGCTTTGAAATTTGATATGCAGTTTGCTTAGGGTGACTTCAGTCAGATTTGTTCAAATTGTGGTGAAATTTGCATATTTGTATTTTTAAGGCAATTTTTGTCATTTTTGGTAAAAAAATCTTTAAAAATCTTCTTCTTCAAAACTACCGGTCAGATAGCTTTGATATTTGGTACATAGGTCCCTAGGGATGATCTATTTCAAATTTGTTCAAATTGTGCAGAAATATGCAAATTTGCATTTTTAAGGCAATTTTTGCCATTTTTGGTCAAAAAATGTATTTCTCTAAAAGTACTGGTCTGATATTTTTGAAATTTGGTACACAGGTTTCTATTGATAAACCAAGTAATATGTATTGAATTTCTGATGAAATCTGTAATTTTGTATTTTTGGGGCAATTTTTGCCATTTTTGGTCAAAAAATGTGTATTTCCAAAACTACTCATCTGATAGCTTTGAAATTTGGTGTACAGGTTTCTACAGATGAACTAAATGATAGTTATTGAAATTATGATGAAATCTGCAATTTTGTAATTTTGGGGCAATTTTTGCCATTTTTGGTCAAAACATGTGTTTCTCAAAAAGTACTGGTCTGATAGCTTTGAAATTTGGTATACAGGTTTCTAAAGATGAGCTAAGTAATATATATAGAATTTCTGATGAACTAAATGATATTTATTGAAATAATGATGAAATCTGCAATTTTGAATTTTTGGGGCAATTTTTCCCATTTTTGTCAAAAAATTTATTCTCAAAAATTACTCATCAGATAGCTTTGGTTGACATATTCTTAGGGATGATCCTATGTGATACATTCAAAGTATGATGAAATCTTCTATTGTATATTTTTGCAGCTTATTTTAGCCATTTTTTCTGGCCACTGCATTGAGCTATCAAAGATTTCCACCTTCTTCATCAACATGTGTCAAAAATAGTTATTCTCTATATAAACACAGCGGAGCTATATCGGCCGCTAGGTCGCTTGTTCTCAATTTAGAACCATAACTTAGACATGCCTCATGTGTTTCAAATTGGGAACAACGACATAGACCTATGTACCCATAGATCTCAACCTATACACTCCAGTGATACTTCTTAATGACCACATTTCCCTGCCCCATCAAGACTAATACTCCTATTACAAGTGGGGACTATGTCATTGTCAATGACTTGTTCAAGATGACATTAATGTGATTAATAGTAACATGCACTTGCTAGAAAATTGAAGGTAAATGTTATTTCATGTGTGTGTGTAAGTCTGTAAATGAACTTGACATTCAATTGTATTACATGAACAGTGCAGATTTCTGAAGTGGATTGTCATTTTAAAAGTGATTACATGTGAAGTACAGCAGTCTCATTCAATCATTTCTATGTTTTGATGTAATTTTATCAGTAAATACAGTGATCGAAATAATCGGTGGCAATGGTGGCATTTGCCACCAAAAACTGTCAATCTGCCACCAAAATTTTTTCCTGGTGGTATTTTTCTGCCACTAAATTTTGGGTCATCTTGTCATCGATCCTACAGCTTGAATGAAGGAACACTAGTCTGAAGGAACACGCGTTGTCTGACAGTGGAAAAACTCATTAGCCAAAAAAAAACCCAAACTAATTGCGACATTTTGGCATGAATGAAAACACAGCGTGAATCCAAACTTGTGATTGGCTAATCTCCATATCGATGACAGCAGCTTTTGTACACTGGACATGTTGTTGCCCTCTGTGATAGCCGCATATGCAGTCATACGACACAAGATAAAAGCATGTTGTGACATTTTGAAAACAAAGCCAAACTGCAGCCTGCATGAATTAAATAACAATAAATACTTGCAATTCATTAGTCAGTACAGGGCTCAAAAATTCCTATCGCCCAACGCCCGTGGCTAGTGAATTTTGCGTTCGGGCAAGTAAAATCAATATGCTTCCCGTCCGATGGGCAAGTGCACCAGCGGTTGAATTAACTAATTACTAAGCTCTGGACAATTCAAGCTTGAAAACGTATTTCATTAGGTCTGTACACGCCTACAATCATTGTAAGTCCTTCAACTCTCAAAAGTTTTTTCTGAAAACCCTTGAAAATCCGCCAGACATCGCAAAATAATCGTTCTTGCTGTTGTAAAACACAAAAAGTCGTAAAAATACAGTTTTGCGACATGTTCTCTCCGACGACACGGAGTGAACTCACTGTTTTGTATGTGTGCCGTAAAGTGGTATGCTCTTGACAGTGGTTGCCATTCTCTTTGTGCAAGTGCAGCATGAGTTGTATGACAGTCGATCGGCTTCACGCGATAGTGTAATTGCACCCTGTGCTTGGTAAATGGATGTAAACTTATTCGAAGCCATGGATCTCGGCAATGCTTACTGTTCAACGTAAATCAACACCCAAATGAAAAAGTACAAGTTTACATCGTAGTCGAAACGGGCTCAGTCAACCAAGGAGGCCACATATTGCAGCTACGTAGTGCGTGAGATGCAGACAGTTTCAAATTACGTGACCTTGGTTGTTAGGGATCGGCTCTCAGTTACAGAAAACAAATCTGCACTGAAGAGTAACGAAAACGAAACTTTAATCTGCTCTCTTGACGAATACATTTATCAAAATAAAACTTTGAAAGACGGCTGTGCTCAGTGAGTAAACATGTAAACAAAAAGGCTTGCAGATGTACATGTGCGTATGCATTGGCAGATAAACACTAGCAGAGCAGTTGTTTGTGATCTCAGCTTGATAATAAAGAGCAGCAGCCAGCTATGCACATTGTAAATCACACAATCTAATTACTCTTATGCAAAGATTTTAATTTGGATTAGGTTGTGGAAAAATTCCAAATTCAAAGATGTTTTCTAGATGGCCAAATCTACAGAAAAAAACTAAAGTATTCTCACATTACTTCTGCGACATTTCAGATATGGTAATAGTTCTTCATTTTAACAAGAATGTAGTTCATGTTTGAATCTGTTTTTTCCCTCTTTGAATTCACTTCATATGGCCAAACTCTTGCTTTCTGTTCAAATTACTAGTACAGTTATTAGAAATTTAGGGCAAGTAATTTTTCCTGTCGGGCAAGTAAAAATGAAATTCACGTGTCCCACGGTTGGTAAGTTTGAAAATTTTTTTCGAGGCCTGCAGTATGGGTTGATTTTTTGTGATGTGTACTCACCATATTTTCAAGAATTTATAAATTAGAATGAGTATGTGGCAATGACAAAATGTTGTAGTATACCGATCACAAACTGCCACCAGATTTTTCATAATTGCCACCTGATTTTAAATCCGGTGGCAAACTTTTGCCACAAGAAATAAAAAAGTATTTCTATCCCTGGTAAATAACATTTTCTGTGTAATTTATGTCAACAAACTGCCACTGCTGATTCATCTTGTGGCTGCTCTGCATTATTCTCAGTGTGTGAATCATTTCACCAATGAGGCTGAATTTTAGTGCTGATTAGGCAAAGCATCCAGACATCAATATGATTCTGTGGCTGTTTTAGACTGAGACAGTGACACTGATTCAGTGATGTCTGCGACTGATTAGGCAAAGCATCCAGACATCAATATGATTCTGTGGCTGCTTTAGACTGAGACAGTGACACTGATTCAGTGATGTCTGTGACTGATTAGGCAAAGCATCCAGACATCAATATGATTCTGTGGCTGTTTTAGACTGAGACAGTGACACTGATTCACAATCTCCACCGCAGAGTTCTTATCGGCGTGTCTTTCCCACAATTCCTTGCGCTGTCGCCGATAATGACTCTGCCACAGGTGTCTTGTTTACGTGGTAAATCACCACATACCGATCCGCAAACCGGAAGTCAGCTCGAAAACCGACACCGAGACAAACTTGCCGAAAATACAAAGTCCATCCTCGATGCAAAAATGTTCATCGGTTTGAAAACTAATTACTATAAGATAAGTTTATAGCAAAACACGAACTGGAAAAATATAATTACATTGGAACTACTTTTAAGTAGTGTAATTATTCGGGAAGAAACAAGGCTTTGACTTGTTCTGACCTTTGGGCAAATCCCCTGTGTATCGTCTGCTGATGATGTATTTTCTTGAATTGTGACCCCTCCTGCACTCGAAGTTATTTACCAAGGCCGTATATATGAATACTCAAGAAAGAACAATAAATAAACACTGAAAAGAGAAAATGGCGTTTTTATTTGAATTTGTAGATAACTGTGCGCGCGTGCTGGAACGAATTCGAACTGCCGGGCGTTACTGTGGCAATACCATAGCTACAGTGCGAGACAGGTAAAAAAGTAATTCATTGATGTTCCAATGACCTTGGGGTCATATGAATATTAATCTGCCTGTGCCAGAGATACTTATTAGCGTACGCGCAATAAGAACTCTGGTTCCGAGAGTGACTGATTCGGTGATGTCTGCGACTAATGGGGTCAAGCCAGTAACAAAGTACCACACCTAATCTACCAATTACCCAATATATAGCTGTAGCTCATCATCTAATTCTTTCCTAGTGGCCTTGTAACAATGTCTTTGCATCAAATGCACGCCTTATATTTTATCTTTCAGATGGTAGCGGTGATGAAGACATTGAAACATCCTTGAAGAAGGAAACACAAGCCTTGAAAGATGTTGAAGAGAAAAAAGGGAGGAGATTCCAAGCTCTGCACACTGGAGTTCACAAACTTGTGTTCATCAAATCCTGGGTAAGATTGAAAAAGCTGTGATTGCTCAATTCAGTCGGTATCATGCGGTAACTCAAGATACTAATCAACTATGAAGTCAACAAGTAATCAGTCATGCACAAGTACATTTATTACATGCCTCGTACATCAAATGTCACATGCTCAATGGTGACTTGTTGATGAGGTTGCGGGACACATAGTCATCATTTGACTGAAAGTGAACCGGAAATATTTTCAGCTTGACAAGTTTGGGATTAGAAAACGTTCAAAAATACATGTTCTACACAGGAAATACAGTTGTTAGAAAATTATGCATGAAAAATTAATAAACTGCACAACAGTGTTTAAATATATTAATGTGCCATGTGACAATGAAATTGTTCTATTTTTAATGGATCATCACCTAACATGGAAATTAAGCATACGATTGTCATTTGCAAATAAAACCAAACATTTTGAGTGATAACTATGTAAGGGAGGCGTGTAATAAAAACATTATAGCCCAAACAAAGGACTGTATACCCTCGAGGCAGGAGACCATTTTTTCCCTCCTGACTTTGGACAAATGGTCACTTACCCTCAAGCTCAAAATCCCTTGTTTGGGCCATAATATATAATACTAATTACCTATGAAGTAAACAGTTAATCAGTCATGGACAAGTACATATGTGTGACTTTTAATCACCTCGTATCAAATCAGTAATGTTGCCCAGCATCTGGGTGATGGGAATCCAAATAATTTGTTATAGAGAAATGTATTAATGTGATTTATATACAGAACAGTTGTTCATGATAGGTTTCTACATTTTCGTGTCTACAGTACTTTCTCACTACCTTTGTCAAATGAAAGACTGCAATGACCAGTGCATATCTGAAGTGAGTTGACATCAGTCCTGCTCAAATAATAATAGATAAATAATCAATAATTGATAATAGACAATGTGCTGAGAATGCAAAACAAGGTAAGGTATAGCTTCTTGTCACAGGGCCTGAGGCTATCCTATTCACAGACTACAGTGAAGTGAAACAAACCCATGTTGAATCTCTTGTACTTATTTCATCTGCATATTGCAACTCTTTGTAAGTTTTCATTTTAAATTGCTGCTTTCCTCTGATGATATTACAGGTAGATAATCCAAGTGATCTTGCCTACAGCATCTTTTCAGACGTTGCCGACAAGAAAATGAATGTGGCTAGACACATCCATAGATTAATCCCAGTGGGAGGAACCTGCAAGGCATACGCTGAAGATATCAATGAGTTAGCCGAGAAATTGCTTCCTCCGTATTTCCATGCTGAGGGCGTACCAGGTAAATCCTTCTGTGTGTCGTTCAGGGCGAGGAACAATACCCATTTGCACAGGGATGATGTGTTGCCAGACATAGTCAAGATTGTGAAATCTCAAAATTATCACTGGGTCGATTTGAACAGCCCAGAGCTGACAATTGTCGTGGAAATTGTTCAGAAGATCTGCTGCATGAGCGTTGTGAAGGACTTTTATGAACTGAGGAAGTACAACCTCCAAGCGGTCGCCGAAGGTTACAGAGATACTTTTGAATGGGAGATTGAAAAGCAAGAGAAGAAACAAAGTGAGGAAAAGGACCAGCGGAACCGTGACAACAAAGATGTACAGAAAACCGCAGAGGACGTCGTCAGAGACGCTGACAATGAGAAGCCAGCAGTAGATGGTGCTGGTTCATTAGCAGCCATATCAGGATACTCATCAGACAATGATGCTGACAAAGACGAACAGACCAAATCAGAAGATGGACAGGGTCACGGTTCAAGTGACGACAAGTCTTATGATCAAATTTGGAACGTTGCATGCAGCAGTGTCTATACCAAACGTCAGTAATGCTTTCAAAACCATATGCCTTGATTCAAGCAGTAGGTTTAACCACATTTGTGTTGCCCTGCTTTTTACACAAGGTATTAAGTGGCCATGTATCAGCCTTGGCCTTAGCCTTGGGATCTATGTGATCACACATGAATTCAATGTTACGTAGGCTAAATCCACACTCATTAATTCAAATTTTACAATAGCATATAGGCTGATATGTAGGCGGAAATACAGAATGCACTGCAGTGTTTGGAAGACACTCTACATTGCAGCCTGTCAACTCTATGAACTATATCTATTGTACAACAAAAAAGTTGCTCTGGGTCAAAACAACATTTCACTGGATATTATCCCAAAATATCCCAGAACAAGACTTGGTTATTTCTCTTTTGGTTTAAATATAGAAATGGCCAAATTTCTTCATGGATGATTTTGACATACATTGTTTATTTCACATCATAGGAATTATTTTCACAACCCAACTATTCATACAACATGGCAAGTCCAGGACATTTTAATCAGGAGTAGTTTATCAATATCATGCATTACAATAAAAAATCTTTTTGAAATTAGAAAGTCTGGTTGTATCATTGTTCTTGCTTGATGATTCTAATACTAGGAAGAATATGCCATACTGGGATCTCTGAGTTGACCAGGTTTCAGTTTCGATGATCAAGTGTGCTAGTGAAACAGTTCTGGGAAACAACCGTAGATGATATGCTTTATGCAGAAGATCAGTGTCCAGTCTGGTCTGTTGATAAATTTGTGTTAAACAGGGGAAGCGAGATACGCCTGGTTCATCTTTCTGTATAGACACTTTATTGTTGTACAATTGAAAGATTTACATATCAAAACACTGACGTTGACATACAAAGATCCCCAAATGATGCTCTCAGTAGGCAAACAGTCTCTCCAACAAAGGGATTACACTGTGGTCAGCATAACATTTGGCAAGTTACTATCGGTAAAACTGGTTTGCTCATATTGAGTGGCACACTACAATCTAACAGACAATTACAAAACAATGTCCATGATTCTGATAATTTCAGCATCATTGCTCTTTGGACTTGTCAAAAACTACTACAATTTTTGCTCAAATATTTCCATTTTTTCTACAAGTACATCATATTCTCTTTGTCAAAATCAAGAATTGCGCTATTATATTAAATTTAGACTATGCCGTGCCAAAGGGGTTCATATATAAATTTCTTATACAATAGAAACATTTTGTGGAGTACATATATTTTGTAAGCTATTCAAAAATTTCACAGTTCTGTGCGTAAAATTCATGTGTAATGCCGTTAGTATGCCTTCTGATGTTAATTCCTTGCTTAAATTACACAATTTCTCAATAAATTCATCATTTCTGTTTAAAAATGCAATTCACATCAGTGTGCACTACATTCCCATTCTAGTACTATGAATAGCTGTAAGACATTACTTGTGTTAAAAATACCTGTTGGCATTTTACAATTTTTTACACCAACACTATAACAACAAATTATTGACGTATCCTACAGAATTTTTGTCCTCTATTCCATTTAGTTGATACTAATCAAGTACAGAGAGACAGACTGGCTGATACATTGTGATACACTGTATCGCTTTGAATTGTTCACCCCCACCCCCCACACTCTAAGAAAATTTCATCCTTGCTAACATCTCATCCTACGTACCATCATCAAGTACATATTCACAAAGTCAACCCGACACACAGTGTACATTTTCCTGCAATGCTCATAGTTCATTTGTTCGTAGCTGTGATACCTAAACAATATAAAATTGAGACTAACAATAAGGATGGACCAGAATCTTGAATGGAACCACAGAATAATGCATACAATTTTTTGATATAGGTTTTTGTTTTGGAGAGACTGTGTATACAATTCAGTATCTCTTTTGTAAAAGCCACATGTACAGGCTTTTTTTTTTTATTTCTTTACAGTATATATTTTTTCCATTTTGACTACTGCCATCAAGATTTTTTCCATTTTGACTACTGCCATCAAAGATCCAGTGGTCCATTCTTGTCATTCAATGTTTACAGGCAAAGTGCAGCACATCAACTGGATTCTGAACATCTTTCTCAACTACTTGAAACTGAGATGTGGCAAAGTAAACCTCTATTTATACCGATCCCATCAAATTTTTTTGATGTAAAATTTCAGCCTGGGAATGTATGTTTTAAAAAAAATTGAGATAAATCTGATCATTTCATTACATGATGTGAGATTAAATAATCGACACGACTGAAGAATACTGAATCTGTCCTGAATAGTTTTACTCATTGACATCATTCTAAGGGGTCCAGCTGCTTCACAAAGCCATGGGAAGGCCCACTAACAAAACCTATTGATTTCATGATGTAGAATGGATCCAGCATTCTTTAGAATCACCTTATAACCTAGAATTACTGGACTGCTTGCTTTAGGTCGACAGGCTGAAAAGTATAGGTAATCATGAATTTCAAATGGCTAAAATACCTGTATTTTTTGAATGATGTCCAGGTCATATTAAATTAAAACGGGTATGTGTAATAAGAAATCAACATATATTAATATAGTAATAGTATGTCATGACAGTCCATGGGAAGTCTGTCACAGCATGTCAGGTATATCCATCCACAATTCTGGCCTCCCTACAGCTGGGTTTTTGCCAGAATGCTTCATTGACTAGACTGTGTATGCTGCGACTGAGTGCCTATGAACTCAAAACACACAGAGAGTAAAATCACAGCTGACATGAAACCATGGCTCCACTTGATCGTTTTCGAGAACACACCTCAGGAAGGAAAATTAATGAAAATTGAAATAAATTTCTTGAAATACTGTCTGACTTGGCTCCAAAATTTCCCCAAGAAATATATTGTAAATGTTAGATAACAAACGTATAGCAGCAAAGACAAGCATGTAAACCCTCTATCTATTTTGTACAGTTCTCGATTTTACCCTGTTGAATGTAGTTCTACAATATATGGTTGGAATATAATTACGAAGTTACATAATTACGAAGTTACATGAAGGGAACTTCACCATAGAAGAGACCCAGGCCAGAGGTCAAGGGTCAAAGTTTACACCAATTAGTTTAGCATAAAGAGGGCCTTGAGAAAGATAACACCCATAGGTTTTTAAAAACAATCTTAAAACAATCTTAGAATGAAAACTGACACGTAAATCAGAAGTATTATAAAAATTTCCCAGGTCTTGCCAAGTCAAGTAACTTAAATGATCCTAATCTATATGGAAGACATAAATGGTTACTGATGTGGATAAGTGAATCTGAACAATGTTGACTGCCCTCTACAGTTGATTGTAGTCACACTTGTCTTCAAAATAACGGGTATTGTATTCTTTCTGGTTTCATGTCAGCTGTGAGTAGTAGCAAAGTTCACTCTTTACTTTGCCCCATTGATAGTTCCATTGGCCGTACCTGCAAATCAAGCATGAGACGTAAAAACAGTTAGCATTCACTGAATCTAACAGTCATGTGACAGGCAAAGCTGACCTCTTGTGAATACATACATGGAGGAAAACAATGTACTAGCTTCTACTAACAAAGCAGTTTACGTATTCAGATACTTGTTTTGTGGTCAAAGCACTGCAACGCTGAATACTTGTCAAAATGCCAAATGAGTCTCCATACTTTACACTACTTCTGTTTTATAGGTTTTGGTACTGTCCGGTGGCCATGCATGGTTTAAAAGAGAGCACAAGGGTTTTTAATTATGCCATCACAGATAAGCTAACTAATTTGTATTCAGTGGCTCAAGTACCAACATCTCACGCTATTCAGTGGTCTAGTCTGTGTTAGATCCATAAATGAATTTCAGGCTTTGTTTTAAGTGCTTTGTTTAAGACTTTTTAAAACAGGGTGTTATGAAAAAAACTAATGATAGAAGACATAAGGGGGGTTTACACGTGTGAGTTAAGTCCGGAGTTGACACCGGAATAAATTTAAACCTGTGTCAGTTGGACGTGTGAACAGACAACACCGAACTAACAAAGAACTAAATTAATTCGGTGTCGGAGGGCTGGTCCAGGTTCGGTGCTCCGTACTAAACAATGGCCTATTTACACGTGTGACCAGAACACCGAACTAAACGCCGAACTATATCCTGTCTTCGGGCTTGCGGTCATTACCACAATGGACGGTGTTCAAGTAAGCTCTCGCGATCGCGGCAACAATTGGCCGCAGGAAGAGATCAGGCTACTAATGTCAATCTGGAGAGACAAAAATGTCATCCCTATGATGGACAGCACGTCGAGGGATCGGCAACTATATGAAGTCGTCGCTGTCAAGGCCAGGGAGAAGGGACTCGAGAGGACAGGGGAACAATGCCACAACAAAATCAAATGGTTGCGAGCTCAGTTCCGTGGTAGTGGCCCGATGCCAGTTTACGATGAGTTGTAGGTAGTAAAGGGAAAGCAACTGGTAGTAAAGGGAAAGCAACTCCACACATCGTTCATATTTGGGTTGTTTGCGTTTTGTGTATGATATTGTGTATAATATAAGTGTATATCATGTTTAACTGTTTTATGTAAAATGTTGCTTGGCCATGGCGAGAGTACCCGTAATCTACGTGTCTTGTGTTAATCCGCACTGGAGCGGAGAGACTACTGACACTGTGATCCTTGGGCGCTACGTTTCGAAAACAGAGTTTTTTTCATCAGTCGCTTAAAATTCATTTTTGATTGGTGAGACGTGTTGAATGGTTGATTGTTTTTATTTTATAATAGGTTATTACACTTACGTTTGGTAGGGAAGCTAGAATGTCTACTAGGTGGTCTTGTTGTGTTTGTGTAGGTTCGTGTGAACCTGAGTTTGAGCTATTGTAGTTTTTGTGAAGTCTGGCGCTTATAAGTGTGTCGCCTATATTTCTGTTCCTTCTATATGCGATTATTGGTTGATTTTGGAACAGTTTTTTTAGTGTTTTGTCTTTTTCAAGTTCACTCCAGTTTTTTGTCAGGGCTTGCTTGATTTTTGTCGTTTCGATGTACGGGCTATACGTTGTTATGAAGACTACTGTATTGTTGGTGGCATTATTTCTTTCGCTTGACCCGAACTAGATTTATACCTTGTGTATGACGTGTAAACGTGAGATCGCTTAGATCGCTGATAAGGAATATTTACAGAGCGACTAATCAGATTCCCTCAGGTTTAAAAAAATACACGTGTAAACCCACCTATAGATTCAACTATACTGTTATTGACACTAATTGTGTTTGTACTTGGGATCATTTTAGGGACAAAGTCGTTATCTTTTCAAGTTATTTTGCTTATGTTTGCTTCACTCATGACATTCTGTTTACTGAAATATGCTAAACTGTCATTCATAAGATCTCTTCTCCCTACATGCATGTAGATTTGACAATAATTGCTTCAATTACATCATGTATAGTACACACTAGAAATGATGTCAATAAAAAGTGTCATTATCACACTGACATGTCACATGTATATGCAAGGTGTTACCAGAGCTCAGGGGATTGATAAGAAAAGCATAAACAACTTCTTACATGAAACAGAGAGAGTCAAAATAGTTTGAAAAGGCAGTGACTTTGTCCCTTTGAAAGTCTACATATCATCTAAGGAAGTATTTCGATGTGAATTTTTGTCCTATTACCTTTGGCCTTGAACTCCAATGAGGAAGAGAATATTCAAAATCTGGATTGGCCAGCTTTAGGTCCATCACCCAAGAATTCATGTCCCAATCCGTTACCGCATTTTCCACATGACACCTGTAGAGATTAGAAAAGAGGTATGTGAGGTAGTAATTTCTACTGAAGTATGAACACATGTCTGCTTGAAATCTGACTTTGTGATTTTCACAAGAATCCAATCCCGGAGTGAAATTTTTACTTTTAGCACACAAACCTGACATTCAGATGATCTTTTTTTTTGTGAAACATTTTAACACAACATCAAATGATACTCAGTGGCTTTTGTTTGCCACTGTAAATAAAAATGCAGTAAAAATATGTGCTCTAGGTATTCTTACTCATGATGGAAAGTTGCCACGGAGTGAAACAAAAGCAAGATTCAAGCCACTTGTGTGCTGTGACAGCTACAGAACTTGGAAAGTCAACATTTCCGGCGCTATTTGCTGAAAAACAATGCACTACTTTATGTTCTACCATTTGAAACAACCACAGACCTTTCATTAACTGAAATGGTTATCAAATAAAATTTTGGAAGATTATTATACACACAGTCTGTAATGATTGCACAAACAAGATGCAAGCAGCTACTGTATTTTAATTCCTTGCATGCTAATATAGGCAATTCATCCATCCATCGATTCATTCATTCATTTGTGATAACTGGAAGACAAGTAACTAACTATGACTCATCAAACACTACCTTTGTCTCAGATTTTAAGCTGGAATGCACCCCAGGGACAGTTATTTAGACTCTCAAACTTTACAATACAATTTAAATGAACCACATGTGAGGAATCCTTTTGAAGCTCATGGAGTAAATAGAATTTTCATTGCTTTGTTTTTGTGAAATTCAAAAATTTGATTTTCACCTGCGGAGTTAACACAGGGATATGGTGGACATTTTGAATTTCAAAGTGTCGGTAAATATTCAGTCACTTGTTTTATCAGTACCAGATTTTGCACGAATTTTTTGTACCGACTATAAAATATTCCACTGAGTGAGTAATCTTGTCTGGCTGCATTGCTGTAAGCAGAGTTTAGTTGTTCACCGTTGACCAGTATTGCAGGATGTTTCAAATAACACAAACTATACTTTTCATATCAAAACAAAATTCATGCAAAAAGCTCAAAAAGAGACTTTGTCTCATTTACTTTATTGAGTTCACTTAGGATGATGTTACTGATACTGTGAAAATGAAAGGAAATAAAGTTGAAAACTTTTGGTTGTACTTAAAATCTGCCATTTCCTGTCAACAAATGAATGACTGATATATATCATCCAGCTCATATTTCACGGGTCAAGGTACTTCTCAGCAATCTGATTCTATCAATGCCATTCAGACTCCACTTCAAATGTTTGAGATATCACTGTGAGATAACAGATCAACCATTATTGCATATACATACTGTGGTATACAATCCAAAAACCTTTATAGGTCATTGTGGCATAAAGTTTGATACATGAAGCTGTTCAGGAGCTGCACTGATTGTTTGTTGCTTGGAGAAGTCTTAACAACATATAGAATGGTTTTGCTGGAGAGCTACACAGTTATGTCACCTGTAGCCAACAAGACACTGTCACCACACAGATCAAAACATGCCATTCACCTGTTCAGCTGAGTGCCTCTGCAGTGGTCTAAAACTTTCTAAATTTTAGCGACGCTAGACAAAAGCAGCAATGATATACGATGTGAGTCAAAACCTATCCACCTCTGCTACTGCATACCGGTACGCAGTAAATGCACTCATTTATTCATCACGAGGTTCAGAAACAACGCAAGAACACAGAATACAATCAGAATTCAAAGACTCCTGTATCGTCATGTGTTTTGATTTGGCCACGTCAGATACACCCTGACCTCAGTGCTCAGAATACACACAGAGTCATGTGAGGACACCAAAACACTGTATCATGTAGGATCTGTGAAACATTACCAGCACGTACTTAAACCGCAAGAAAACAACTGGCCTCTCTGAGTCAATCGATAGAAATTTCTAGAAATCTCTGTGAGTCAGCAAAAAATAGCCACACATGTAACGAGATATTACTATTTTTTTGTGAAAAGGAATGAAAATCTTGTTCACCACTGTGAACATGACACACTGTCAAAGAGAAGAAACTGCACAAGCATGGTTGACTGTAACAGTGATATCAATCCTTGTGATAGTCAAAGCATTATTCACAATATTGACGTTGTGGAGGCCTGTTCACCGCACAAAACTGGTATTGCTGCTATTGTGTTTTTCTTTAGCATAGCTGCATTATGGGCAAAGTTTAGACTTCACCACATGGAAGTAGGGTAGAGAGGAAAGGGAAAACACAAATATGGAAGGAAGCCATGATTGTGGCGGCACGGAAGTACCATGGTATCAATGTCAGCATTCATTTGCCAACTGGACTAGGCTGAGGGATCACTTCATGCATCAAGTTCATGTGAATATTTTCTTGGGTCACGGTGACAAAAGCAAGAGTACCGGTAATCAAATTCTTTGTTTTGCATCCACTAAATTTTGAAAAGTAGGCGGGTAAGCTGTTCAAGAACAGACACAGAGAATTTCACACTCTCAAGTTATATATTAACTTGATTGTTTCCAAGTAATATGAGTGCCCATCCAAGAATCAGAGCAATTACAACTGCTTTATCACCTCCATAATTTCCACCACAATGTGACATTCTGCAAGCAATAGCATGCAGGTGTACATTTTACAATACGTAAGCAAAGCATTGTTATGTAAGGCAGAAAAAACTACATGGTACAGTCCTATTCAACTACACTGTGATGTTTTTTTCATGAAAGCCTCCAAACATCTATGTACCCGGGACGCAAAACAAAAAAGTGATCACTTCAAGTTCTTCAACATATGCAAAAATTTGCACATCTCACTACAAACATTGCTGTAGTGCCTTTCCAAATATTGTGTAGGAAAAGTGGAAATTACATACTTCTGTGTAAAAACTTGAGAGGTTTACAGGCAAATGACTGGCTTCTGGCAGACTTTTCGAAGAGGTGCCAATAAATAGTTTTGCGAACAAAAACACAAAGGGAGTTTACTTGAATTTCCAGTATTACTGGTTCAAATCATGGGTACGTATACGGAGGGCGGCTGACAGGAGGGAGATCACAGACAAGAACAAAGCACACTCACTCACTCACAGGTGTCTTGGATCAGTAGGGAGGTTGTTTATTACTAATCACAAATTTACTAAAAACTGTAGGTCCAATGTTTCCCCATTGAAATGCAATGACTGGATATTGTTATGTAAATGAAGAGTGCTAGCTTATGGGGAAAACACTAGTGACCTACAGAAAGTACAACTAGAACCATAGACCCTCAAGTTTTTCTTGAAAGTCTATGCTAGAACTAAACTAACTAAGGACTAAAGTACCGCTGGAAATTACAAGCGTTACTAGGGACTCATTAAAATTACAGGTACAAAGTAACTGAAGTAAAATTACCGGCACAGAGTGACTCTCAAATAGAAAATAGCAAAGCCAAAGTGGAGATGTTTAAATAGTTTACTTAAAGCGCAGTGGTCGTCGCGCTGCGCGTGCGCGATTTTTTTGTTGATAAACATAAATGTTTGTAAACATAAGTCTTCTCAACTTCAATCGGAGTGAGATGGGAGCGGTCCCTCACTTTGTTAACGCCTTTGTAAGACTCAACATCATGCAATAGTAAAATATTAAGATCGGAAGCGAACTTCAGCGGTATATTTCTTTCTATAAACTCATGTAAGGCTACGAACATTGAGACACTCTGCACATTATGTCGCTGAGTTTACTGCATGCAGTCACAGTGAACAAACGGGTTTGATCGCGCGCGGTCACGCTGGTTGTACACAATGCTATGTACAGCACAGTAAAAATACATCACTAAAATGATCAACATTGTATATATATATAAGTAGACCAGCAACAAGCACAATGCCTAACACAAAAATTACACTCAAGACCATGATCGGCAAGCCAGAGCAGGACACGGGAGATGCTGTTGCTTCGATAAGGGAGAAGGTCACCGCGTTGACGTACACGGATATAAGAGAATCCGGTCCCACAACCAGCTGCACAACGTACCGGCCCCGCGACGACTTGGCCCACGACCCACTGTTGATCACCATTTCTTACTTCTTCTAGTAATACGTGGCAAGAAATAGTCAAATGACAGGACACAATAGACAAAACGAGCGGGTTTTCGCGGCATTTGGCAGGAAAATTGCACGGCTACACATAGGGACGTATTGAGAGATCCTGTGCACGGTCATGGCAGAGATCCAACGGCTAGCTAGTGTAGGCCTACCGGTGCTACGCAAACTTCGTTGTTGTACCTCCTGATTGCCGCATGCCGGGTAGGTCTGAATCCTCTTTCAAATGAGTTAACCCTACATAACAAGAAGACCTATGAAAGGTCCTTCGCTTGACTTGATACCTGTACTCGGAATTCTCGTTTGCACCCCCAACGGGGTAAACTTCGTAGTGGAGTTGGATTCTCCACAGCCGAGTTGTTCTCTTGACACCGACGTTCATGCAGACCACGGAATAGATGCTTCTTGCTGCAGCGGGCATTGCTCTGCGAGCTGTAGATTTCTGTAGCTTGCATTTTTGTCAATTGTACTCCTGTTGGGCCTCTTGAAATGAAAGTTCTCGTCCTTGCTAGCGATGTCGTAGACATTGATAGTATGTTGGCATATACACGCGTAAGGGCAAGTGTTTAGCTCCATGGCTCGAGCGAGCCCCATTCAACTGATTCAAGAAAATCATGATCAAATGTGATCTCAATCCAGCGTGTAATTACTGTTCAATATTCAGCAGATATTTAACTTAGATTAATTGACCTTTTATTGCGTGTTAGATTTGATAAGTTGCTATGCTTGTGACAAATCAGCCGCCATATCAGCGGTAATATCGCAAACATAATAATCAACCCGTAACATCATGCGGCATTCTCGGATATGTTGTCAACAAGGGGGGACCCCCTCAGGAGCATGCGCAGCACGACGACCACTGCACTTTAAAGTGCAATTTTCAATCCAAGGTTCTCGCATTAGTGGAGTTCTCCTCCCAGTCAAACACTTGGCCAGTACGATGTTTGATTTCTATAACATTAATTACACAAACTGATCTCAACCTTTTGGCACTTTTTGCTAATCCTGCAAACAGAGTTTATACAAGTGTTTGATTGACGATTGGGTCAAATCGCCAATGGTCATTGATTCCCCACCACCAATGCTCAAATTTCCTGAAAAATCGTCTTCCAGTAGTGTTAAAATTTGAATATAACCAGAGTTTGATCGGCAGCAGCTTCGCGCTGACTGCTTGGCAGTCTGTCTGCATTTTTGTGACCGGAAAAAACTAAAAAATGGCATTTTCTGGAGCATGTGCCCTCGTGTTGCCTGTTTGGTGTCCACTTACACAATGAACGCCGCCATAGCTTCGTGCCCTTTTGAAGGGAGGCTCTGCCTTTAAATAACAGCTTTCACAAACAAGTCAAACCAAAAGTGACTCTCAAATGGTAAATAGCAAAGCGAAAGCGGAGTTGTCTTAATTGTTTAATAGAAATTACAAATTCAAAACCAAGTCAAAGCCAAAGTCTACTAAGAACAAATTCTCAAGAGGGATCGCTATCCCAAACCCAATAATAAAGCTAAAGGCAAGGAGAAAAGGCAGGGCTGGGTGGGGAAAAGTTTGCGGCTGCTGTTGCTGCTTGCCAAGAGAAGTGCTGAATGACGCTACAGTAATTTGTAAATCCCGCTGAGGCCAAGCTTAGTGTTTACTTATGTAAAATACAAAATAAAGGCAGATGATTGGCCGGAAAGGGACTGCATGCAAATGTGACCTATCGGCAGAAAACAAAATAAGCTGCATGCAAATGTAACCTTTGAGCCTGTAGTGATCCCCCAGGTTGGAACTACCCTTTGATTTGAAACCAGTTTACATGTAATATCAGTAGTGTTAGAAAATGAAGGACACGTACGATAAAGCATGGACCTCTTTTTTACGTCCATGGATAAAGGCACTGTGAGTTTCCTTTTTGAAAGAGAGAGAAGTGATTCATTGCCTTTCCAATAGAGCAGCTGAACCATGGACTAAAACAAAATTAGGTCCATGGCTGAACATAGTTTGAATTTTTGGAAGCATCCCTTAGAGCAAATCTTAGCTGACTGAGAATGATGACTTTCTACATCTGATATTTCATGGCCAATAATTTGGCTACCTAGAATACATTCACCAACACCACAAGCATAGAAAAGCCTTCACTGGTCAGCAAAGGGGCTGACACAGTGTTTAATCTTACATGAAATCTCTGAAGTGTTGTTTACCTTAATAGCAGTAGAACTCTCCGGTCTTCTGGACACACTGTCCTTGTGGATAGTCTCTGTAAATGCTGGCCAAGGAGAGTTGTGATTGTACTTGGTTTTGCTGGAGAACAACTCATAGCCACATTTTGAACAGACGTACATTCCTGAAATCGCACAGGTAAACAAAACAAATAAACAAAGATTATGTAAATTTCAGTACAATCAAGTCAAGGCAGGAGGAATGGCTTTACATAGTAGATATTATAGATCTTTACATTTTTGGTCACAGGGGCATTCTCGTCAGATATAAAACTTCTTTGAATCACAAATTGCATCCCATACACGTCTGTTGATAAAACCATTACCCTATTGACAAGAAGTAGACCCTAAAGTCAGTGAAAGAAAGTCAAAGTGCTGGTGAAGACACCAGAAGGCAAAACACATGTGGCTCAATACAGAATTTATATAATGTAAACTATATGTCTCCATTTTTCAGAATGTGAAACACTAGATCCCGGAGTTCCAGGATCAGTGGCAACACAGCATATTACCTGCATCCCCTTTTACCAGTAAGAATTCAAGAAATACATTAAATTTGGCTTGTTTATTTTTATAACCTTTTGGGCTGAGCCATTAGTTCAACAAAGCTCAGTACCATTCCTTTTACCAGCTAGTTACAGATATAAACTCTCAGTTTAAGCTATAATAATGGCCTTTGTTTGTTTTTTTCCAAATTTGGCGGACGTGCATCTGTTTTCTATAATGTAAATGGCCCAGAGATTAACGACTTTATCGAGATCCGCACTAAAGTCACAAAGAATTCAACGAATAGTAGAAATGTATACTGCAATTTAATGGAAGTCGTTATTTGTATATCCTGGTAGTATGGTACAAAATAATCGAGTCGTGTCTCAAGATTGACAATACGCAATATCTATACAATATCACGTACAAGGAAGTTGCAGGAAATATGTAATGCTGACTCACTTGCACTCTCTATTTTTAATGGAAACCACGCTTGACTTCTCGTAGGATAAGATATCAGCAATGTACAAAATCAACGATTCGAAGTTTGTTTTTTAACTACTGTCAGTCATAAAAAGTCAGAAAATGAAAAAGAAAACACATACAAAGTACAACGTATCTGAATTTCAACCGAGATGTTATGACAAAACTCGCCTACATCTATGAACATACCATGGCAAAAGACAATGCATAGCGATATTCACAGCCTGTTTTTTTCCGCTGGTACGAGCGAGATAACAGATTATGAAACCGTCAAACCCATAGAGCGCACTGTGTTTAGTCAGACCTTCAACTTGCCCAACCTCGGCTGTAGCCCACATTCTCAGCCTGTTAGTTTGATACATACCCGACTCAAAATGGTCTCGATATTTCTCTCCTCCAAACCATGAACAGAACGACATCTTTCTGCGGTAAAAGGTGGCACACAGTCACTGATATGTGCTTGATTATCTTCGAAGTTGTCGCAGTAGCTCGCAGTGCTGTCCTGAACCTACTTGCGTCTGAATAGCAGCTCAGGTAAATATATACGATGCTGAAGTGGGACTCAGTTTCGGATTCGCTTTCGGATTCGTGAACGGGTACGAATAACTGAGAATAGTTTTATATTTCCAGCTTATATTATTATTTTTTCGAAGGATACGATAACTACTGATGCACAAGGAGATATTTTAACTAGACCACCTTACTGCACATGTAGCATGTATTTCATGACATAAATGTTTCGCACATAATCATAATTTATACGGTTAAAAAAAACACTTTAGGCAGAGACTAGTCACGGTGCATGAGTACACAAGACAAAACTGTTGAAAAATCAGTCAAAAATTACAACTTATGAGCTGTCCATCTGGATTATGGGTATTATGCAGTTCGGACTATTCAAGCTAACAGTACTACGCACAATTCAAAGAAATGCATTCAATGCAATCTTTATTACACAACATATTTTTAGTCAGGGAGTTTAGTATGGTATTTTCAAAATGAAATCCTGTAGAACAACATCAACCAAAACATCAAAGTAATACAACACATTAGCATTTCACCATGTGACACACATTGTGACATATAAACAAATTAAAGTATAAATGTTTTGATAAATTTTGTTTTCCTTGATCGACACTTCCTTTCAACTTCGAATTACAGTGCTTTGAAGTTTTCTGTAATTTCTATTTCTTTAAATTTTTAATTGTGAATATATGCACACAATTTATGCTATACTACATATGCCGACAGGTAACCCAGTAAAAACTTGTTCTTGATGACAAGTATTTATATTTGCATACTAAAGTACTGTGGGCTATTTTATTTTCACTGGAATTTATTTTAGCTGAAAACAGATTTTCATTGCTTCACTGTGATATTATTTTCACTTCGTCTAGTCTGATTGGATTTTATTTTCGCTGAAAAGAGGATCTAGCGAAAGTAATGTAAATAAATGCCAAGTGAAAATAAACTATTCGACAGTATTACAAAATAGGCTGAAAATATAAAATTTCTTTCAGTCACTTGAATCCGAAACTAAATTTGAATCCGAAAACAAGTCTAACTTCAGTATCGTAGTGAATCATCGTCCGCTCGCACGGGTCCGTACGGTTAGGCTGCGTTCACAACAAAAACAGTCGGGGGTGTAGAGGAATTCAGGGGGATTTGAAAATTTCTGCGGTAGTAGAGGGGGGGGACTTAAAAGTTTTGCTCTGCCTATGGGGGGCACCTGAAAATATTTTGGTTCCCTTTTTTACGATTCGAAGCTGTGATGGGGTAATTCAATGAAAATTTGATAACATTTTAATGTCATCCAATTGTTGCAATTTTATTAACAATTAAACAAAATCTAGAACCATTTTGTCACATTTCATTACTTTTGTCTCAAAAAAATCTAAAACTGTATGAATTTTGATAAAAAAATAAACAAACAAGGAGGCCCAGTATCGGGGCAGAAGCTGCAACTGTTGATATTTTTTTTTCAATATTTCTATGCAGTAGGCCTATATCTCATACAGTTTTCTTGCTGTCTCCCTATAGCATGCTGAAACACACAATATTCAGTTCGTCGACAAAAGCTTGCATGTATGAATATTGGGTGAAAATCGAATAAGAGTCAAGGCTGAAAGTCATTTGTCAATGATACAAATGCTGGCTGTGTTGGCAAGCTGAATACTGGACAGTTCAACATGCTGTAGTAGGCCCTAAGTAGAATAAGAATGCAGTTGTATAGGCCTAAACCTGAACAAAATTATTGTCAAAATTATCAAAGTTAATACAGCTACTGCCATGCTGCTGCCCATGGGCAGTCAGGGCTCGAAATTAGCGGTAGTCCCGCGTCCACAGACTACCAACTTTTCCCTTGGGCTACCAAAGTCCATGAAATGGTAGCCCACACGGACTACCAAAGCCTGGGACATGAAATACGTGGCGTGCGATGTCCGTCACTTTCGGACGAGCTAAATGCAGTCAACATGCAGTTTCATTTGTTTCAAGCAATTATCCTTTCATCTGTGAAGAGTTATTTTTTTTGGGTGACTATTACAATTTTCACTGCTATGTTGTTGTTTTCACAAGATGCAGAGCGTTAGAATGTTGAGTTGCTTTTCCGTGTGCAGTCTTTGCATGCCAGTTCATCTATGCTGTTGATCGGCAGCATACAAGACGTACTTGTGTCAAGTTTTGGGATTTTGATGCTGAAATTTCACAAAACTCACTTCTATATCAAGAGATTGTGTAATCAATTTGATTTGAAATAGTAATATAAAACACTGTGTCAGTTAAGCTTGGCTGAGTTTCGCTGTCTTTTATCTATGGTTGTCGATCAGTATCAATGTATTACGTTCTGTATAGAGAGACGGGTGTAACAAGCCATGCCAGTTCATAAAGATCATGAGAATATTTTTTTCTGTTTTTCTTTACTCAAGTTACAAATTCTTTGGATATATAAGCCGATTGAAAGTGATAGAAAGTGTTAAAATGTAGATAAATTAGCATAAATTAAGCGTTCGTGACAAATAACATGGGGTTTCTTGAGTTGAAGCCCCTAGTTTTACTGCTATTTTGTGTTGCTGAACCGGGGCTTGTACTCGGACGAGTACAGTATCCCTAAACTAAAACATTCATGGACTACCAGCCATTGTCACTGGGCTACCAACTTCAGAAAATGGTAGCCCGAGTGGACTACCAGTGTCAAAAGTTAATTTCGAGCCCTGGCAGTGTTACTGTTAATGCATACCGGCAGCGACAGAGATAGCTCAGACTATGAAGTAGCTGAAGGGTTCGGGTGATGTGACACTCATGTCAGTGAAACATACTTGTACACAAGATCAGGCAAGAGAGCAACACATGGAAGACCAGTAGACTTGAAAGTTATCAGGGATTTTTTAATTCTGGCATATGAGGATAATCAAATATTAAAGAAAAAAGATGGGGTGACCATGCTTGATTTTCTAAATTTTCACATTTTCATCGTAAAATAATAACACGCAAAAGTAAAACTTTGTACAGTAAAGATTCTAATTCAGAATTACCATTATTACACCAAAAATTCAGAGGTTAAAACGTTTATTTGATGGAAACTTTTAACCTTCCGGTATAATAAATTTTGTAAAACTTAAAATGTAGCCATGAATTCACAATTTGCGTACTCTCTCATGCATGATCGTCATTTTGTGTGATCTCCAGCAGGTGCCAATTGGCCGTGCCAGATCGAGACTGATTAACTCAAGTTGGCTTTTAACTCATAAATCAAAAATGTCCACTGATGTGTCTTAAAATGAATCAATTTAAGAACTTGCCTTAGTAATGTGGCTCTACAAACTGCTAATAAGAGATAGTGTTAAACATGTGCAAGCAGAATCGCCAAATACATGCTTATTTTTTCTTTACGTGCATCACTAATATATATGCAGCTATGTGATAATTGGGGGTGGGGGAAGACTTGGAACTTCTTGATCATATAAATGGGGGGACTTGAAAATTTTTGAGGGTATTGAAGGGAATCTGAAAAAACAAGATTTCAATCGCGATTCCTCCAGGTTTGCATACCACCAGTGGATTGGTGACATTTTATTTAAACGATCAATATCATCATAACAAAGACAAGGACATAACATATCGTTTACCTCCAGTGGATTGGTGACTTGTTATGATGATATTGATCGTTTAATATAAAAGTGTGCAGTACACATTTTTCGATAACATGGATCAGGGTCTCATCACCTTTGGTATTTTTATAGATCTTAAAAAAGCGTTCGATACAATAGACCATGGTATTATGTTACAAAAATTGTCGCATTATGGTGTTCGAGGACTACCCCTGCAGTGGTTCCAAAGCTACCTCAATAACCGTCAACAGGCAGTCAGCATCGATGGCACCTCATCAAATCCAAGACGAGTTTTATGTGGTGTTCCTCAGGGATCCATACTCGGACCCATCCTTTTCCTTCTCTATATCAACGACATTACCAATTCTACTGATGTATTTGATTTCCGCCTCTTTGCAGATGATACGAACCTTTTCAAATCCGTTAACACTAATAATATAAACCTTGATAACTTACATGACGACTTTGAAAAAGTATGTCATTGGTGTAATGCTAACAAACTTACAATTAGCGTAGAGAAAACTAATTATATGATAATTAAAACTCCCCAAAGATCTGTTACTGTTGATGGCAGATTGGGTGTCGGTAGCACACCTATAGAGGCAGTGTCTTCTGCTATTTATCTTGGGGTTGCTATTGACCCTTCTTTGACTTGGAAATCGCACATAGATAAAGTATGCAAAAAGATTAGCCCATTGGTTGGCATCATCTCGCGGCTACGACACTATGTGCCAAAATGTGTTCTTCTTTTGCTCTACAATACTTTAATTCTCCCTCATTTGAGCTATTGCATTGAAATCTTGGGTAGCACCTATTACACTATTCTTGAACCCCTTCTTCGTCTACAAAAGAAAATTGTCCGACTTATTTCTTTTTCAACTTATAATGCTCCCTCATCCCCTCTCTTCAAGCAATTCAACATCCTAAATGTTCTCAAACTATGTAAATATCAAATGTGCATTTTTTTCTATGATCTTAAAAATAACCGTTTTGCTCGTACTTTAAATAATTATATTGAAGATCAGGTACCCCATAGCTATCATACCCGCTCTAAGATTAAGGAAAATCTCCCTATACCCAAAGTGAAGCTTACCATTAGTCAACATAATATCAAGTATGCTGCAGTAAAACATTGGAATTCCCTTCCACATACCATCAAAAACTTAACAAATCGGCATTCCTTCAAGACGCAACTCAAGAAATATCTACTAGACATGAATTGACAATACATAGTCTCACTTATTTTCGACTCTGTACTCCTTTACCTTGACTTTTATTTCTATTGTTATGTAGGTCATTTCCCCCACACTCATCATGACCTGAGTTCAATTAGTCTAGAACATTCCAAGGTCACTGCCCTTGATGACCTCACAACCTTGAATTCAATTAGTCATGTTTGGAATGTTCTGGAAAGTTGATTAGTTGTGTAAGGGAGATAATTTAGAACTGTAATTAGCATGTCAATAAAAGTTCTAGATTGTTCTTATATGCCTTTATAAAGGGACGCGCTCAGCTTCCAGTCAGACTTTTGGGATCGTGTCTCTTGTGTGTTACTAAACTCCAGCAGTAGTCATTCTCAAGACTTTTCAAGACCTTCACTGCCAACGCTGGATTTATACTGTGGACTTTGTGCAGCTTCAAGCCTGCAAGGACTGTTCATTCATCCAACTGACTGTTACAACTCTGAGACTGGAGCTTGCCGTCCCAGCTGAGATAAGTAGTCTGTACACTTTTAAAGCTTGTACTCTATCCCTGACTTAGCAATTAGTTTTTTTCGTAATAAATTTTGTTTAAACGTTAACTGCTGAGTTCACCTTTTGTTCGTTTTCTCTGCACGTAACAAATTGGGGGCTTGTCCGGGATACGAATATTTTGAGCCGTTTGACAACATTTTGACAGCCTTTTCAAAACTACTGTATACTGTGAACTCAGCGAAATTCAATCATGGCGGAATTCAAGCCAGACGAATTTATGGATGACCTTGATCAGGACACATTTAATTCCCTCAGAAAAGACAACCTCATAGCACTGGCAAATTCCTTAAAGTAGATGTCAAAAGATCTATGCGCAAGCGAGAAATTCAGTTCAAGATTGCAAAACATTTAGTTAATTCTGGCCATTTTGAGGAGTCTGCCTTAAAGATTATGAGCCTGAGTCTTCCTTCGAACTCAAAAAATTAGAATTAGAAATACAGGCAGATTTGGAGCTTAAGAAATTGGAATTAGAAAAGGAAAAATTGCAAATGGAAGAAAGGGAAAGGCAGGAAAAATTACAAATGAAAGACAAAGAATTACAAATGAAAGACAAAGAATTACAAATGGAAGAAAGACAGAGAGAAAAGGAGAGAGAATTGGAAGAACATCGACTACAGTTAGAAATGAGACGTTTAGAGCTTGGACAATCAGGAAAATTCTTCCCTTCAGACAAGTTTGACATCACTAAGCATTTCAGGTTAGTTCCCCCTTTCCAAGAAAAGGATGTTGATAAATATTTCCTTCATTTGAGAAAATTGCTCAGAGTCTGAATTGGCCTAAGGAGTCCTGGTCTATGCTTTTGCAGAGTGCTTTGGTGGGTAAAGCCAGAGAAATTTACATTCAGTTGTCAGTAGAGCAGGCTTCAAATTATGATTCTGTGAAGGAATTAATTCTCAAGGGCTATGAGTTGGTGCCTGAAGCTTACCGTCAGAAATTTAGGGATTGTGAGAAGGTGAAGGATCAAACTTATGTTGAATTTGCTCGAACAAAAGAACAACTGTTTGATCGCTGGTGTTCTTCTGAAAAGGTCAGTCAGAATTATGACAAATTACGACAGCTTGTTTGATTGAGGAATTTAAAAGGTGCATCCGGAGTGACATCAAGACGTTTATCAATGAACAAAAGGCAGATACATTGGAGGTTGCTGCACGTTTGGCCGATGATTATTCATTGACCCACAAATCTTCATTTCTCAGCAAACCATCCCAGTCCTTTTCATACAGAAACAATGCAGGTAAATTTAACTCCTCCTTTTCATCCAAGAATTTTTCAAAGGAGAGTAGAAAATCAAATGACAACAGTTCACAAAATTCAAGTAACACTCCCACATCATCAGATCCCAAGTCTCAATCTCCTTCTGACAAACAGTTTGGTACACTTTCTTGTAATTATGTAAGAAAGACGGCATTTAATGTCAGAGTGTTTCAAATTGAAAAGAAAACGTGAAGGTCAAAGTGGTCAAAGTGGATCTAAGCCAACCGGCTTTATTTCTTCATCAACTCAATTAGAGTCTAATAATGTGTGCAACACATTTTCTGAGGTTAAACCCCTCTCATCCCCAATTAATGAGGTCAAGGTCAATTCTTCTCAAGATAGCATTATGGGTATTTTCGAGCCATTTATTCATAATGGTTTTATATCACTTTTTAGTGATTTCTCTTCCGCTACCCCTGTCAAAATTTTAAGAGATACCGGGGCTTCCCAGTCTCTTTTGTTGGCAGATACCCTGCCGTTTTCTGAAAAGTCATTTTCAGGTTCTAAAGTTCTTATTAAGGGGTAGATTGTAATGACTACATTCCTGTTCCTCTCCATAATGTCTATTTGTCTTCGGACTTTGTTTCTGGACCTGTGCTTTAGGTATTAGGCCTTTTTTGCCTTTTGAAGGGATTCACCTTCTTCTTGGAAACGACCTTGCTGGGGACAAGGTCATTACTAATCCACTTGTGACTGATAATCCTAGTTTAGATCAGGATCCAGAGCCAATTGAACAAGAGATACCCGATTTATTTCCTTCATGTGCCATTACTCGAGCCATGTCAAAGAAAACTTCCGAGAATCAAAATACTCTCAAAAATAATGTCACAGATGTTGACTTAAATGACACCTTTCTCAGTCAGGTGTTTGACACGGATCATTCCGTTATCCCTCGTGGATTTGAAACTTCCAGTAAAACTTCTGCTGACCAAAGTCAGACATTTTCTAGATCAAATCTCATTGCAGAACAACACAAAGACCCAGATATTTTGTCTTTGTTTGACAGGGTAGATGATGAAGGTAAAACTTCAGATAGCTCTGTTTCCTATTATACAAAATCTGGTATTCTCATGCGTAAATGGAGACCTCCAGATGTCTTGGTTGATGACGATTGGGCTATAAAACATCAAATTGTTGTTCCAAAGCCCTATCGTGCTGAAATATTGCGCCTAGCCCATGAAACCCCCTGGGCTGGTCATTTGGGAGTAAGGAAAACTTATCACAAAATTCTCAGTCACTTTTATTGGCCTAATCTCAGGCAGGATGTAGCACATTTCTGTAAAACCTGTCACACATGTCAAATGGTAGGAAAGCCAAATCAGACCATTCCAAAGGCCCCTTTACAGCCAATTCCTGCATTTCAAGAACCATTTAGTAGGATTCTAATAGACTGTGTTGGGCCCCTACCAAAAACAAGATCAGGAAATGAGTACATGTTGACAATTATGTGTACATCAACTCGGTTCCCAGAAGCCATACCACTGAGAAACATAAAGACAAAGACTATAGTGAGAGCTTTAGTCAAATTTTTCACTTTATTTGGCCTCCCTAAATGTGTCCAGATCCGATCAAGGCTCCAACTTTATGTCTGGTATTTTTCAACAAGTAATGGATCAGCTAGGCATTAAACAGTATAGGTCATCCGCCTACATCCAGAAAGTCAGGGTGCTCTTGAGCGATTTCATCAAACTTTGAAAAACATGATTAGGACCTACTGTTTTGACACAGAGAAACAGTGGGATGAAGGAATTCATTTTTGCTCTTTGCTGTTAGAGAGTCAATTCAGGAGTCTCTTGGTTTTAGCCCATTTGAGCTTGTATTTGGACATACAGTCCGTGGCCCACTTAAGCTCGTTAAAGAGAAATTCCTATCAGACGATGATGATTGTCTGAATATTTTGCAATATGTCTCAGATTTTCGTACGAAAACTCTCTAAAGCATGTGAATTAGCCAGAGAAAATCTTGAGTCATCTCAGCAGTCAATGAAAATCAAATATGATAAAAGCACCTCAAAACGGAAGTTTGAACCAGGTCAAAAAGTTCTTGTTCTACTTCCAATTCCTGGCAAACCACTCCATGCTCGTTACTTTGGGCCATATCTAATCGATAAGAAATTGAGTGATTTAAATTACATCATAATAACACCTGACAGGCGAAAACAAAAGCAGCTATGTCACATAAATATGCTTAAGCCATATTTGGATAGGGATAATCCTACTATAACTCAGCCTGTCAGTAGCAGTCAGTTCTGGCCATTATGAAGATAGTGATACTGAAACTGACTTGAGTGAAAATACTCTAAACTCAAAGCTGGGCTCGGTCAAGCTTCAGAACTCAGAAATCCTGGAGAAGCTGGAGTCTACAAAGTTGGCACACCTCCAGCCAGAACAACAACAACAGGTGAAAGAACTGCTCCACGAATATAAACACCTGTTTCAAGATATTCCAACGAGGACAAACGTCATCTATCACGACGTTGATGTTGGGGACAGTAAGCCTGTAAAAAAACATCCATACAGACTGAATCCAACAAAAGCAAAATATCTCCAGGAAGAAGTCAAATACCTGCTGGACAATGACTTTATTGAACCAGTAAAAGTAACTGGAGTTCGCCGTGCATACTTGTTCCCAATCAGATCACAGTTATCGTATGTGCACGGACTTTAGGAAGGTCAACACTTTAACAAAGACAGACACTTTCCCAATCCCGAGGATTGATGACTGCATCGACCGAGTGGGAAAAGCCAAGTATGTGACGAAATTTGACCTACTGAAGGGATTTTGGCAAGTCCCTCTGACAGATCGTGCTCGTGAAATATCCGCCTTTGTTACGCCAGACGGATTGTTCCAGTACAAGGTGATGCCATTTGGAATGAAGAACTCTCCGGCAACGTTCCAATGGATGATCAACGACGTCATATCCGGGCTAGACGGGTGTGCAGCTTACGTTGACGACGTCATTCTGTATAGTGACACCTGGGAGGAACACATCAAGCTCATGCGGAAGTTCTTTGAGAGACTGAGAAAGCAATGTTGACTGTCACCTTGCCAAATCTGAGTTTGGTTGGGCAAGGGTAACTTACCTCGGACATACTGTAGGACAGGGTGAGGTAAAACCTGTTGATGCCAAAATCAGTGCCATTTCAAGTTTTCCCATACCAAACTGCAAACGACAACTGATGCGCTTTCTCGGTATGGCTGGTTACTACAGAAAATTCTGTCCAAATTTCTCCACAATTACTGAGCCTTTGACTAACTTACTTAAAAAGAAAGTACAGTTTGTTTGGTCAGAGCAATGCCAACAGGCATTTGATACACTTAAAGCCATACTGCAAAGTGCCCCAGTGTTGTCTGCACCAGATTTCACTTTGCCATTCAAATTAGCTGTAGATGCTAGTGATACGGCTGCTGGTGCTGTTTTATTGCAAGAGGATAGTCATGGTGTAGATCATCCTGTTTGCTATTTTCACGCAAATTTAACAAATCCCAGAGAAACTACTCTACAATTGAAAAAGAGTGTTTATCTTTGATATTAGCTTTACAGCATTTTGAAGTTTATGTTACTTCTTCAAATCAGCCAATAGTGGTTTATATTGATCACAACCCTCTTGTTTTTCTGCAGAAATTAAAGGCAAAAATCAGAGATTGCTAAGATGGAGTTTAATGTTACAGGAGTTTAATCTTGACATTAGACATATCAAAGGCAGAGACAATTTAATTGCAGACTGTCTCTCTCGTATTTAGAGTTTATTGTTGTTCACTTTCAAGAAATTTTACTTTAGAGTAAAACAAAATTTGAGTACTTAAATCCTTTTCAAGATTACATTTGTAAAAGAAAGATTTTTCTTTGAAAAATTTTCTTTTTTTTGAAGAGGGGGTGTGTTATGTAGGTCATTTCCCCCACACTCATCATGACCTGAGTTCAATAGTCTAGAACATTCCCAAGGTCACTGCCCTTGATGACCTCACAACCTTGAATTCAATTAGTCATGTTTGGAATGTTCTGGAAAGTTGATTAGTTGTGTAAGGGAGATAATTTTAGAACTGTAATTAGCATGTCAATAAAGTTCTAGATTGTTCTTATATGCCTTTATAAAAGGGACGCGCTCAGCTTCCAGTCAGACTTTTGGGGATCGTGTCTCTTGTGTGTTACTAAACTCCAGCAGTAGTCATTCTCAAGACTTTTCAAGACCTTCACTGCCAACGCTGGATTTATACTGTGGACTTTGTGCAGCTTCAAGCCTGCAAGGACTGTTCATTCATCCAACTGACTGTTACAACTCTGAGACTGGAGCTTTGCCGTCCCAGCTGAGATAAGTAGTCTGTACACTTTTAAAGCTTGTACTCTATCCCTGACTTAGCAATTAGTTTTTTTCGTAATAAATTTTGTTTAAACGTTAACTGCTGAGTTCACCCTTTTGTTCGTTTCTCTGCACGTAACACTATGCAAATTTTTTTTTCTCCCTGCCACTCGATGTATTTCTGTTGTGTGCTTGTTTCATTTATTTATCTTAAATGCTTCGTCACTTTAAAGTCATGTTGTATTATTCCTCATTATTAGTATATTTGGGCCATGGACTTGACTAGTTTGTAAGAACTATTTCCATGGTCCTCACCAGGGATGTTAAAACATTTTGATGACAAACACTGTTGTAACTTGCTATTACCATTATTCATTTCTATTCTTTCACTGTATGATGTGTCTTGTAACCTTTCCCCTGGTGAAATAAAACAAATCAAATCAAATCAAAAAGTCAACTACAAAACAATACTGAACTTCTTTAGAAGAAGTGGTTGCAGGGGTTAGCAAGAGCTTGTGGTCTGCAGTTCAAGCCTTCCTTTGGTGATCTTTTTGATTTGCTCTACCTAATATTTCACGATTCTACTTTGATTGATCAGTTTATATTGATTGGATGGTCCTATGAAAAATTTAACACAGGATATCATGTGGCAGGAACTTTAACACAGGATATTATTTGGCAGGAACTCTGACACAGGACATCATGTTGCTGGAACTTTAGATTTTCTTGGAGACAGGTCCTTGACTTTGGACCATTGAATTTGACATGCATTTTGCTCATCCCTGGTTGTGAACAATTGAGTGACACTACGGCTGAGTTATTTAAGCAGATACAAAAAACTGAGTCTGAATCTTGGATCTATGGGTCGGGAAACATTTCCCAGGTACAGAGGCTGGTGTAGAAATTCAACTATCATTTGTATTTTATCTAGATTCTTGCTACTCATAAAAAACTTGCCACAACAAAAGTCAGACTGCTGAACATCAAAATAAGCATAACATACTCAAGTTCAAAGAGGGCACATTGACATTACACTATACATTTATGAGAGAACTGATGATAGTATCTTTGTGTGCATCCTGTCATGACTTCCAAAGGTAGACAGTCCTTTTCCACTGTCTGTTGCTGCACACCCAGTCTGTAATTACATTGCTTGTAACTGCCTACTTTTCAGCTTTTCAAAATGTGAAATTTTAACACATCAACACGGAAGCCAACAAATGGAAATAGAGCTATCATTTTAAAAATCTGGCTGACAGAATTCACCTAACTAATAATCACATAGAGCAGATATAATGGCAAAATAACAAGGGGGAAATATTTCAGATGGAAAAAAATTAAGCACTGTATTTAGAATTTGAAACAGTTATGCCTGTGAAACAACCGAATTTTTCCTTGATATGACTCACGAGGGCGAAATTGCAGATGCTCCACTGAGTTCAACTTGGATGGAAATATTGGAAGTCTCAAGTTGCTCTGAATATAGTTATCAAGCCAGTCCCTGGAAAATTAAGTCTTTGCAGCTGAACTGGCAAAACTATTCAATTTGAATATTGTTTATTCATTTAAAGGACAGCGTTTAGTACTTGTATTCCTTTGTTTAATAATCTTTTGAGCTGTTTTCAGAGTTCTTTTTTGTAAATTGTTAGATAATGTAAAATGGAAATCTGAAGCCAATTTCTGAAGCGCATGTGTATAATTAGGCTGTATAGAATTTTGCAATGCATACTTTGTTGTTGTCTGCAAAACTATCATTAACAACAACAATAACAACTTTACTGAGTCCAAAAATATTTTTATTTTTCTTCATTAATCATCATCATCATCATCACTACCATCATCATCATCATCATCATCATCATCATCATCATCATAGGAGATCGAGGGCCCTGTGGTCTCTCTCTATTTCAAATGATATTGTGTTCTTTAAAATGAAAGAGGGGTGTTTATTACTAGATGATTATGATTATATGAATACGAAAAATACAGCTCCTCTAAAAATACACAGATTAATTAGTTGCTTTACTTTCTAAGGAAAGAATGAACTTCTCACATGGTTGAAAACATCTCTTTCTTCAAGAATATCATGAATATATATATATATATATATATATATATATATATATATATATATATATATATATATATATATATATATATATATATATATATATATTATATATATATATATATATATATATATATAGGTGCTGATATATAGGTGCATCTGAGTCCTCAGCGTTACAATTTACATTCACAATACGACATTAAACTGGTCCAATAATTACTTTCATCCAAGGTAATTCATTACAAGGTCCATTGGACTTTGTGAATTACAAAGTTAAGTAGGACCATCCTGAACCACTGATAGTTAGCAGTGGTACCAGGTGTCCGGAATGGGTAAGTGTACCCTGCTAGTATGCTACACCCGTCAGGATTGGTCAAAAATTATCTAAATTGTATGAAGTGACGCAGCATATGAATCACTGTAATAATTCAATTGTAAAGCCGGGAATGCTGTCGCTAATCATTTGAGTGACCTAGGTGTCCTATTTGGCCACAATGTCGTCATATCGACCATAGAGCTTTTGAAAGTCCTCACTAGTCTTTTTGGTGTGTACCCCTGTCTCACAAATTTTGATGCCAATAAGCTGTGTCTCATTTGAAAATCAACGTAGGAATCACAAACTCTACAATATCTGAGAAGTTGAGACACGTACACACCATAAGTAGGTGCATGCAGACCGAATATTACTTGACAAGTTGGGATAATTTATAATTTTAAAATCGAAATCACCCCTTTTGTCACACAGCTTAGTGTGTAACCCATAAGTACCTACTTGTAGGAACAGATCGAGATATGAAGCCGAGTTCTTACCCTCGGTCGTTTCTTTAATTTCCAACTGGTCGGGATAAATATGATGTAAGTAATTTGATATTTGGGTTGTCCAGATTAATCAGATCAATATATCCGTGCGTGTTGTTAAAACGCCTTGTAAACGCTGTTGAAACTGAGCAAATAAACTTTAAAGATGATTCTTTCTCTTGAAAAAGAACATATATATATATATATATCATATATATATATATATATATATATTATATATATATATATATATATATATATATATATCATATATATATATATATATCATTGATGACTATTCTTATCAAACTCAGTAGCTGTAATATGGTGACAATTGAATAACAATGTAATAGCATAAACCACTGAGAATAACTGAATAATTGTTTGGAGCAGTATTTGCCATACTTGTTATCTCGATTACACATTTTAGATTACTCCAAATAAACTTGAATATATCGAGATCTCAAGATAAAAAAATTTAGATTACGCCAAACGAACTTGAGTATCTCGAGATCTCGAGATTAGTTTATATTTCCATACATGAGGTTTATTGTGAAATTTTTTCGTGAAGAGACCCAGATGAACTCTAACTTTTAAACAGTGTCACCGTTGAGATTGGTCGTGCAGCATGCCTTGCACTGGAGGTCGCTCGCACAGAAGTACGGCTCTCGTCAGCGAACGGGTTTCAGAAAACGACAATATGATAATTAGTTGGTAGTTTGTATGTTGCCAACACAGTTTTTTTTCAAAGGAATATTTCTCATCTTAGATGACAAGGAAACCCCCTCAAACTAAATATTTTTAAAAAGCAGAGAATCTAACGTTTAGTATGGTAGCCGCAATAGTTTTCTCGAGGGATGAAGTGGGTGTATATTTGGGTTAAAAAACCTCAATTTGGTATATATGATAAAAATTAATTTAAGTCAAAAATTTGACACTATTTTCTGAAATGTGACATTTCACTTGAAACGAGAGTATATGTAGTAAAAATCGACGATTTAGTTTGCATTATCTATCCTCATTATAAAATGGCATGGTTGAAAGACTGATACTCAAAAAGGAGATTAGCAAGAAAAAATGTCTCTTATTCAAAATGTATGAAATTCATTGCCAAACAAAATAGCATTTTTGTTAAATAGCATTTAAAGAACAAAATGTCAAAATTTCAGAAAATTTGACCCAGCCACAGTGGAGGTAAATTCTTTGGAAATATTGAAATTTGGAGAAAAGACAAGCTGGAAAATCAGGTAATTTGCATACATTTGCATAAATTAACTTTTTTATCATGCAACTTACGACTGCTTTACAGGCTAAAAGGTGAACCCAACCAATATTTTAATTTGGGTCAGCAAATTAATTAAAATTGAGTGAATATTTACAACAAAGTGCAGCGCACCCTTAAATCATTCCTGTGACAAATTCAGGTCACAGTATGTCCTCTAACAAAGGTGAACAACCATGCGAATAGAAACTATGTGTAATTTTAGACTATATAATATATTGCTATACTGAATGCACTGCGACTACCTTATCAAGCATAATTCATATTTGTTCAGTGATTTTTCAAGTATTGCAGAGCAAAAAAGAAGCTCAACCCTAATGTATAAAACCGAAACAAGTTTATTATTAATGATCTTATAATAATATTTCAAAATTGTGATTTTAATACAGTGTTTCTTAGATTGTTCACACCTGTTGTACCTGTGGCATATGCTTCCTTCAAAACAACATGCAGTAAAGTCTGTATCGAGAGATATTACCCTGTTGACTTGTGAAGGCAGATGGATGCTACTAATAGAGATCCAATGGCCATGAAACAAACAAAACAAAGAGGGTCGTTTATCTGCTGAACAATCCAATTGTCCCTAATTTTAACCAAGGTGAAATCAGAGTCACCTTGCATGTAGACTGTATATGCTGGTATGTAGAAACCTTTACAATGTTCTAGCTCAGCTTGCAAAAGGTATCATCATACTAGTGTATTGATGGTGCAAATAAAACGACCTGATTTAGTCAGGGCATGAAAAAACTGTGCTATATTCTCCATATAGTATGTTATGTTGGGACAAGTGCGAGCTCTCCGCTGGAGAAAAATTCCTGTTATGACATTTAGCGCCAGAATTTCAATAAAACTAGTAATGTTGTAATATAATAGCAATAAGCTTAAACCACCTCAGAAAATGGGTATACCATTTGGTTTTGACCAGATCATTCAATGTTACATGTTGTGAACACAACAAAATTTGGTGATACCGTTGCCAGATTTGATTTATTGCTTAACCCTTGGAGTGCTGTAATTTTTCCCATCAAAATTTTGGTGCAACATTTTACTGATTTTTATGAATTTTCTGCAATTTTATTTTGGACCAAATTGATATAACATTTCGACTAGTTTTTTTATCAAAATTTGGCAAAGATCTGACAAAAATTGACAGGGGTATATTTTATAAAGGCAGTAAAAATTGACTTAATTGGCACTCAAAGGGTTAAACATAAAATATGACGATGAATTTGCATATCATGAGAACAACAAGCCTTTCCCCTTTGTAGAGATTGTATTCATATGTAGGGATTGTTATTAATTTGCATGCTGAATCTACAACCCAAAGCTTGGGCCTGGGCCTGGCAATCTTTGTTGTGATGAAGCGGGGAGGGGGCTATGTGATATAGCACACATCAATCTTTCCTGCAGAATCATAAAATTGCTGAACATTTATTTCACCAAGACCAACCAACATACATTGAAGTTTTATACTCTAAATGTGTCACTATCACCGAAGAAGAAAATCACAAAGTGTAAAAAAAGAAACCATAATTCTCTCTAATGTTGTAAAGCCTGAGATGAAAAGATGATAAAACTCTACAATATCATTGAAATGGTCGAGGTGTGCTGATGACTTGTTATGATGATATTGATCGTTTAAATATAAAAGTGTGCGGTACACATGCAGCCAACTGCAAAACAATACTGAACTTCTTTAGAAGAAGTGGTTGCAGGGGTGAGCAAGAGCTAGTGGTCTGCAGTTCAAGCCTTCCTTTGGTGATCTTTTTCTTTTTCTCTACCTAATATTTCATGATTCTACTTTGATTGATCAGTTTGTATTGATTGCTTATGAAAAATTAAACACAGGATATCATGTGGCAGGAACTCTGACACAGGACATCATGTGGCAGGAACTCTGACACAGGACATCAAGTGGCAGCAACTCTGACACAGGACATCATGTGGCAGGAATTCTGACACAGGACATCATGTGGCAGCAACTCTGACACAGGACATCATGTGGCAGGAACTCTGACACAGGACATCATGTGGCAGGAACTCTGACACAGGACATCATGTGGCAGGAACTCTGACACAGGATATCATGTGGCAGCAACTCTGACACAGGACATCATGTGGCAGGAACTGTAACACAGGACATCATGTGGCAGGAACTCTGACACAGGATATCATGTTGCAGGAACTTTAGATTTTCTTAGAGACAGGTCCTTGGGACCATTGAATTTGACATGCATTTTGCTCATCCCTGGTTGTGAACAGTTGAGTGACAGTATGGCTGACTCATTTAAGCAAATACAAAACACTATGAGTCTGAATCTTGGATCTATGGGTCAGGAAACATTTCCAGGTACAGAGGATGATGTAGAAATGCAACTATCATTTGCAATGTATCTAGGTTCTTGCTACCCATAAAAAACTTGCCACTATAAGAGTCAGACTGCTGAACATCAAAATAAGCATAAGATACTCAAGTTCAAAGAGGACACATTGACATTACACTATACATCTATGAGAGAACTGATGATAGTATCTTTGTGTGCATCCTGTCATGACTTCCAAAGGTAGACAGTCCTTTTTCCACTGTCTGTGGCTGCACCTAGTTTGTAATTACATTGCTTGTAACTGCCTACTTTTCAACTTTTCAAAATGTGAAATTTTAACACATCAACACAGAGGCCAACAAATGGAAATGGAACTATCCTTTTAAAAATCTGGCTGACAGAATTTGCATAACTTATAATCACATAGAGAAGACAAAATGGCAAAATAACAGGGGGAAATATATTTCAGACGGACAAAAATTAAGCACTGTATTTTGAAACAGCCATCACGTCTGTGAAACAACCAACTTTTTACTTGATATGACCCACGAGGGCGACATTGCAGATGCACCATCCAGTTCAACTTGGATTGAAATATTGGAAGTCTCAAGTTGGTCTGAATACAGTTATCAAGCCAGTCCCTGGAAAATTAAGGCTTTGCAGCAGTTGAACTGGCAAAATTATTCAAATTAAATATTGTTTAGTTATTTAAAGGGCAGCGTTTAGTACTTGTATTCCTTTGTTTAATAAAACTTGTGAGCTGTTTTCTGTTCCTATTTTGTAAATTGTGAGATGATTTCAAAATAGAATCTGAAGCCAATTCTGAGACTTTTGTTGTTAGATCTAAAAGACAATGGGTAATGACAAGTTGTCCATAAAAGACAGGTTATCGGTCGTATCTTGAGCATGATGTACAATTCAACAACAGCCGTAAAATAACACAAAGACAGGATGAACAATTCTCGTCCAAAATTTTGAGAAAACCATGAGTAAGACTTTCTTATGAGCAAAATTTTTAGAGTATGCATGTCGTCTACATTTACTGTTGAAGTGATGAGCGAGAAAAAAAAAAAAGATTATAAATGTAGGTATTCCAAACTGTCTATCTTCTGGAATTACTCAATGATGACATTTTTTGTGGAGACTATCGATACATACAAGCAGCATGTACTTCTTATCTACAGAAGAGTGGTTTGGAATTTTCAAAAACCATTAACTGTTCTGCTATTATTTGTAAAAATTGCCATAAATGTCCAGCAATGGTATCTTAGACTAAAGAATGATGATAAGTTGTGTACATTCTTTATTTTCAAGAATGTCATGTGGACATAAGCACTGAAATTTCATTAAATTGAAAAATCTAAAGTACTTCGATACTAGGTTGAACTTTATCTCTGCTATGTTTTGTCCTACTACTTTGATACGAACACTAATGTTCTCATAAGTGTGAATTCTAAGATTGCATATCTCTACAGTCAATGCACTGACAACAAGTCTATGTGGTTTTATGGTCTACCTTGTACACCAATGCCTATACAGATTTTAGAAGATTTCAAGAAGTACGCCTCTGCTATTGGTGATAGCTGGAAAAACAAACCCCTTAAGTATGTTTTACCATACATTTTCAAATTGTATAAGATAGATTCGTTGGCCAAACCATGGTGGTGAAAGTTTTGAAAACGTCACGTTCTCTACAGAAAAAAGCCAAAGATTTACGGGGGGCTTAGGGAAATCTTTCTTGACTATCAATCAGCTGAGACTACTGGATGGAATTTGGATGTCAGTTTGCAGTCACATACCTTACAAGTTGAGAAAACTCTTGTACACAATCTTGCCAAGTTTGTAATAAACTGAGACTTGCCCCGAGTCTGTGCGCATATCATTATGAAAACTCAGTGCACTGAAGGAATAGACATTGGCAGAATGTCACGTTAGTGGTGAAGTAATCCCAAAACTAAAGCAATATGCTTGGGCAGACTGTTGCGGACATTGTGGGGTGAATACGATAGGGGTTGGCCAGTCAGAAACTGTTGCATACACCCGATTAAAGCCATATAACAAGGGCCAGTCTATAATAAATTATGCTTTTGTTTATGGTAGATCTACAGACTGGAAACTGAATCTCACACATTTTTGGACTATTTAATTGTTATTTCTTGTTTCAAACTGCAGAAACTGTTCCTACAGCAAAAATCTGTACCACTGCGCAGCGAGTCATTTGGTAAACTACTGTGCTTTCTCATGTAAACTCCATAGTTGTGAGATGGACATCTTACAGAGAGATGAAATCATGTTCTGTGCTTGATTACAATGCCATAACTTCATAAGTTTAATGATAGTATCAAATAAATGTGTATAGAAGGGAGGAGATGATTGTTGCTATCACTTGAGAGAAGAGACGATGTTTGAATGTGACAGTTGGCGACAAGACTCTGACGCTGACAACTTAAGTTCTCCCCTCTATTTTTTGCATGAATTAACTGCAAGGTCTTGTTCTTGCTATGACAGATACATCTGCTCTATCAGAAATGATATTTTAAATTCAATGAAGTCAATTATCACTCTTTAGTGGGCTTACAGTTTACTAGTGCAATATACCTACGAACAGACTTTTACTATTATTGTATTTCAAAATTCATTTTGTGTTATTTGATGAAACAAATAAATTGGCAGACAATAGTAAACAATTTCAAAATGAGATGTTTTGGATCTAAAACTCATGTTTTGTTTTTTCACAGTTGACATGGTTTTTTTTGTATGTAGTGTCAGTCAGACCGGTGTACTTGATGTGAAAAATTCAGATGACCTTTGGTGATAAATATGACCTTTGAACTTATGCTGAGTGAGGACTCATGGTCTGGGAAACTAGATATCCAATCGACCATAAAGCTGAAACTGTGCAATAACGACAAGAAAATACAGTGATTGTCAGAAAAAATAAAAAAGTGATAAATTTGTACTTATTCCTGCCTAAATTTGATATGAAGCTTGCAATTGGTAATACCAGAACACTATTTTCTGTCACTGCTGTGCTAAATGTATTGTGCTACTTTGGTTCTTGCAAACAATGCAAGATATCACAGTTCTAAAGACTTGGCTTTAGACTTTTTTTTCAGTTATGTCTGAAATTCTGCAAATATGAAAACAAAAAATAATCATTATTCTTCACTTCGAATGTAAATTTCAAGGTGGAAATTTTCAACTGGGATTCCCTCTATTATCAGAAGTACTGCCATTTTCCGAGGACAGCATCCTTGATGGCATCTACGTACTGTGCTGGTACCCAGTAAATCCAGTACCGGAGGCTTCTGTAGGCCCCAGTTGGAGAGCCTGCAACAACAGAAATGAAAATGCCGGTAAGAAAAAATGCCCGCCAAATGTGTTAAAAATCATTGACGAATAACCGGTGGTATAGTTACACTTTCAAATTTCTGCAATCTTGAAAAGTGAAGGTTCAACTTTCCGTGTTAAGTTTTCATTATCTTTTTATGGCATTACAATACGTGAAAGTTTTTCAGTGTTTATACGTCTTTTGCATTTTCAACAAAAATGACCCCAACTTCAACTATCATGCACTTGGTATGTTTCCTGTATCTACTTACCAACATATGATATTCTTCGTGTCCATCAATTGGCTCACTGATTACGTTTTTTATGCTTGCCATGGGAACCTTTTCTGTTCGTTCTGAAAACAGACCAAAAAATGTCAGCGGACCACATAACCTCTTGACATACAAAACAACACTTCCAACTGTCAATTTTCTTTGTCCGACAGAAAATATGGAGCGTTTGTGCAGTTTTTGAACCCATAGGCGTTGTGGGCACTCTAGTACAATATTTTGCCTTGCATTTTACTCATCCGCAGCTTAAAATATCCTAGCTCATCTTCTGCACAATTGGTAAGATTCATTTTATACAATAAACCCAGCATCCCCAAGACAATGATTATTTACCTTTCGTTCCTATCCAAACTTGGTCAACTTCAAGTTTGAATGTCAACCGAACTTTCCCTCCAGCTTTATTCAGCATTCCGGACAACGGCACAGTTGGAAGTCTCTCCTGGCAACAAAAATTTCACAGAAAGTTTTACAGCCCCGTGAGATGAATACGTCTGTAATTTGTTGACATTACACTGACTCACAATTTTCTTAAATATTCTTTGAATTCTACCCACCACACGGAGAAGCAACTTACAGTTAAAAACATTCATTTGTGGCAGAATGGGCACATAAACAAGAGTTTTCTCTTCATTGTAAATATCCTGTTGTTTTCATAAAAATGCTGATAATATTATAAAGCCAAGTTGGGGCATTGATAATAGAAATGAAGAAAGCTAGGTATCCAGTTCAAATTTTTTCTGGGCACAGTCAACTTGTATTGTTATCATTGATATGAGATTGCTGTTTATGTATATTACCTTGATTCCTTTGATGCCAGGGAGGGCATCATCTGGCTTTCCTTTCTCTAGTACTTTCTTATGTGGTTTTTGTTTGGACAGTGGCTCCTTGGTGGGTGCTGTGTAAAAAAAACAACAATGAATATATGCATTTCTATCAATCATGAGGTTCCATTGCATTTTCCAAAGTGAAAAAAATAAGATTCAATACTTTTCCGGGTTCTTTGACCTATCACCCTATCTGCTTTTATATAAGCTGGCTGACAGTCTCTGAGAATATCTCTTGATAATCTTATTATTGATCAAATCATGGAGAGTGTCTGGCACAGTTTGCCTTTTAATTTTTAAGATTTCAAACTCCTTGAGTGACTTTGGGAATTTCTAGAATTTTTTGAGGCAGTGCTGTATCAATACATGAGTGAAATTTTCTGGAGTCAGAGAGAAAATTCTTGAGTCTGTGGCATGTCAATCTGGCTTTGAGAGGACACTGGTCTTGCAGCAGAGCCTAGGGTTCAATCAGGTGAAATCATGAAACAAACTGGGTAAATCAAGAGTGTCTCAAGGAGCCATCTGATTAAAATCAGACAAACAGATAAAGAGAGGAGAAGTTGGCAAAGAACAAATGAAGGTGAATGAATCATCGCTACATCTGATTTTAGCCAGATTGAGACTCTGCATAAAGGATAAAAATGTTCCAAGTGTAATTTGTCTAGATCCTGCTATTTTTAGTTTGGTGTTCAGGTACAGGTATTTGCATAAAATCATTTGTCTAGTGGATTGCAATGAGTTTTCAGTTCAAACTGTGACTAACATTACCTGACTCTGACTGTTCCTCTTTGCCAGCCTCAGTACTCGGTGTGTTCACGGCAATGACATCATTTAGTGTCGACCCGACCACCATCATTTTAGCACCTTTGGTAACTTTGAGTTCTCTTAATGTCTTATCGTCCTTCATCAGACCCTTGAACATGACTTTTTGCATGGCAGGTGGGACACCTATTGAATGAGGGACACAATGTTAGCCATATGCAAAACCTATTTCAAAAGGAAAAGTGAACATATCTTGGGGATTTCTGACTAAATGGTCTGGTGGTAGGTCATGTGTCGTCAGCTGCGTTCACAAAGAAGGAAGCATTGAACTCGTTTGAAGATGCAAAGGTGAAGCTTCATGAATTGTTAATTGTAATTCCCTTTTAGATGACAGAATGTTAAAAGAAAAGTTGGGGATAACACAGAGATGTAAAAATTACAAACATGGGTATTTGTCTGTCTATCTGATACATGCGTCTGCCTCAGAGTTTGTGAACAGAGATATGACTGACAATCTAAAAACTAGGAAAATGTCTTGACCTTACAATTTCACTGTTATTTGTTCTTGTGTTATTCTCAAATGACACCATCTTCTCACTTGACAATGAAGAAGTAGTATACGAAACAGCACATAAACGAGCACTATAAATCAATAGACTACATCTTTTCCTAGTGGTTTGTGAAATAAATATGCCATATAAAATCTGATCATTATCTGAATGAGAATTTCTGCAACACTGATGTCACTTTCACACTTCATGAAATGAAATACTTCACAATAAATACCTTTCGGAGCATTAACATTTTCAAAGAACGCAAGTAGCAATTGACAAAAAGAATGTCTGGCCAGAGTAATTAAATTCTTTGTTTTGTGTCAACTCACAATTTTGAAAAGTATGCGGAGAAGTGGTTAAAAACAAAAGGGAACATTTTAGGCTTGCAAGTTTTATATCTACTTGGTTGTTTGCATGTAATATGAGTGCCTTTAACCCTTTCACCACACCATGGTATGGCCCAAACCCATTGTTATCAATGGTGAGTGTGGACCTGTTTACAGGGAATAAGGGGTGAACAGGTTAGGAATCAGGGCAGAAACCACTTCTTCACCTCCATAATTTACACTACAATGTGACATTCTCTGAGCATGCACTTGCAGGCATATTCAGAACATTTTACAAAATTTGTAATCAAAGATTTGTGGGCAGTAAAGCTAAGCAGTGAAGTACAATTCAATGTCATTCGCGTTTTTTTTCATTAAAACTTCAGAAACCTCAGTACATGATGGTGCAAAACAAAGAATTTCACTAATCCAGCCTCATCTGTATTATCTTGAAAAGAATTATTTTAAATTCAAATAAATAATCAGCTGACTTGGTATTTTCCTGATATGCTGAGGTTTCAGGATTAGGGATCAAAAACATGAAAACGAAGACATCTTACAGCAGAATTACATAATAAAGTGCTTTGATCCTGTATATTGAAAGAAAGTGAAACTTCATTAATGCAAATATTGAATAATTTTGAGCACATATGATTTATTTCAAAATCTGCACTTGCAGAGTGTTCTATTTCAAATTTGATCCGAGAATAATCAGAGTGGATGAGGACGACTAGACACTCTGATGGCCCCTATAAAGTATACGTGACACATAAATTTGCTTGTGTGAAAGGAAATCTTTGGTATGATATCATTCAGTAGAATATCATATTTACCAAGTTAAAACACATATAGTTTCCATTATATATTGTCTGAACAAGGCCACAGGAACCATTGGTGCATAAAGATGATAAATGTAAACAAACGTAATCGCTTGTTTAATAGTAAGTTTGCAAAAATCATTCTGTCCTGTTCAATAGATACTTTGTACACCAATAATTTCGTCATTCTAATAGATAGTTTCTAGATCAGTGTTATATCGGAGAACTTCAGAGTTCAGAGTTCACGCATCCTTGTCTTCAATCTCTGGCCTCCCTTGGTGAGGCAATGAACAACTTACCCGTCAGTGTTTGGATATGTAATTTCAAAGTGGCGACTGTCTCATCAAGACCAAATGTAACATCGTGTTTCTGTTTGTTATAAACAATCTTAAAGTCTACGGTTTCTTTGGGCGTTGTACTTTCAGTTGTTGGAGCCGCTGGGGCAATTGCTTTGAAATCGCTGACGTCCGTTGATTTTGTCGACGCTTCAATCTGCTCAACGTGCTCAGATTGTTCTGATTTCTCAGCATTATTTGCTAAGTTTGTATCTGTCACAGTTTGTTCAGTGGATTTGGAGTCATCTCCTCCGTGATCACTAGTGTCCATTTTAGTACTTTCACCATCGCCACTAGCTCCTTTCTCCTTAGTTTCACATTCCTTGGCAGGTAAGTCCATTTTGCCATCTGTTGACCAGTGTAAAAGAAAGATCTTTCTGTTTGGAAAAGGTTCACAAATTTCTCACTGTGATGCAATGTGAAGTAAAATCAAACTTGTTTCTTTTTTGATCCTTTTTCACGTTAAGTCATTCAAAATCAGCAACACAATCATGACAACCACAATCACTTTCGATTCACAGACAACACATCCTTCTCTACTGAGGGCGCTGTTCTCTCTGCACCGGGTCAAGTGATGCAATGCAGTCTTTGTTTACATACATGTATTATCAATTCTCCCCAAAGTCTTAGGATCAATGAGATCAACATAAATCTGGCTAGACTTTGTAAGAAACAGACATTTTCTATTTTAAATGCTTCACAAATTCTCTGTACATGCAGGCAGACCCTTACGATAGCATTGATACTTTGGAATTGAGATAAAGCACCTAGGTGCTAAATGTATGATCTTTTCAACCTTTGATAACATGTAAAATGTTCAATTGCACCTGTCCTTCTGCAGACCATACAAACGTTTGAAGAGGGTTGTTTTGTTTACACCCATATCTCATGCATGCATGTAGCTGCAATAATTGTAGCCTTGGTTGGCCATGGGGCTTGGCCTTCTGTCTTGGGCAACCAAGGCTACAATTATTGCAGCTAGCATGCATGCATTTCACCACATGTCAAGTAAATATACATTCTTAGACTTTCCCCATTTTTAAGTTCAAATACAAACATGAAACTGCAAAGATTGAGAGGGGACTTCATCAGACAAACAATCAGTCATTGGCCACGCTGAAAATACAGAGGATACTAGTAACATACTGAGGGCCAAGATTTCTCATTGAGATGTCAGATAGGTGCATTTGTCTCATTGATTCGTCTTGGCATAACATTAACACTATGATTTTAAAACATGAATAATATTACCAAGCAATCATATCCACAAAGCTCTACCATTGTCTTTCTCTAACTGATACCCTGACTATGCATCAATTCCGTTTAAATTCAATGCACAGAGTTAATAGTTCCCGAGTGTTGGACCTTTGATGAGAGGGCGCTCTTTCTTGATATCGAGATGCCTCGGCCAAGGCGAACTGGAAAGACTTGAGTGTCCCTAGCAAGTGCGAGCAATATCTTGCCTGCCTGTGCGAACCCTGATTTTATCACTGGACTCTCGCACGTCTGCTGGAGACATCGACACACACACGCAAATCGGGTCACGGCATTTGGAGCCTTTTCTTCAACTCCTGCTGACTTTGCACTTAAAAACTACAGAAAACGAAACAAATACCGTGGACTCATTGTTCGTGAGTCCCCTTATAATTTTGAACGGCGGATAAATGTGGATAGGTAACATAATTTGTCGTTGGTGCAATGCGGAAGTGGCATTACTATGGCATGGCTGATTATTCCTTGAGGATACCAGGCACATGCAAAATTCATGAAACAGTATGACTAGCATTGTGCCGAAGTAATATATCTGATGCAAACACCTCTTCGTGCTAAGTGAAGCAATTCAATTACCTTCCAGTGAAGTTGCGCAATTGATTACAACACCTACCTATTTCTTCCGCCATATTGAATGACCCGCTAGGTGACTGTACAGGAAAATTCGGACTCCTTAACGCAATGAAGATTATCACTAAAGGGTGGACCATTTGATAACCTGGGGGAGACCTGGAAGATTTCGGGAAAACAAAGGTTCCGAGCAGTTGCCTTCTAAAAAATCAAGCCAAGGATGGCAGAAAAATTAAAATGTTTGCCAGTAGATATGAAGTAAAAAATAATGCACGGACTGTAAATACTTGGCATGCCCCATGAATATTATAAAATATCTTTAAAGCGCACACATTTTTGAGATCTTTCAATGTTGGTGCGCCCTTAAGGCACCTTATTTTCGTAACATCTTTCAATTTGAAACATTAAATAGCATTATTCCCTTGTTGTGCTCTGCAACAGTTTCTCATCACACCTTGAAAACTCAATACATCTTGTCTACATAACCTGCACTGGATTTACTGCCGTTTCAATTAATTGTTGTTATATTATGATGTGCCAGGTTTGTGATGACTTGTTATAAAAATAATTAGTTGTACATATAGTGTTTCTGGTACTAATACCAATATTGAATGTTTCTAGAACTACCCTTTTTTCAATTTCTAACAAGTCAACGTACAATAGTTGCAATGCAATGTGACAAGAGTTGAACAAGGGTGCAAGAATTTGTAATAATTAGACATACTAATAAATGTCTTATTGCAATAATAGTACCCTCAATTCATGATTTCTGTCTTTCAAAGCATGTTACAAGACACACCTGTCAATATCCAAATAGAAGCTGCTTTCCAAACTGAATAGCCATACCCTGAATTTGAACCAATATGTCACATAAACTTTTGAAACATTAGACACTTCTATAGCATATACATAATTATTATGTGGAAGCTGCATTTTGATTTCTTTTCATTGATTTGCATTTCTTTGCATTAAGTAATGAAACAAACAGAACTTTTCCAATTGGAATATTCACTTGTCTCTGTTTACAAGATAATAATGTAAAATCATTTCGTGACTCATACATATTGGTGAATTTTGTGCATGCATCATGCAACTTGAAACAAAAAAAAAGGAAAAGGATTTCGTATAACAGGGTGTTCATTTAGGTGTTTTCAGGACTTTGCTGACATGAGGGGAAGAGAATATCATATCCGGCATAGAAATAACTTTGACTATGTAGAAGACAATGGGATTTTGTTTTGTGTGTGTTGTTTTTTTTTAGGGGGGGGGGATGAGGAGACGGGAAGAGAGATTTCCTTGTGGAATATGGAGAAAACCACAGGGTGGGAGTACTAAAGGTGGTTGCAAAGTTATTTTTAATAACTTAAATAATTTAAACAGTATATTTACTTGCAAAAATACTTCGAGTTACGATAAAACACCTGAAATTATTTGTATCTTCCCATCGGTCGAGTAGTTTTCACATTTCACAGATCTGTCTCTGCATTGTCTGCCTAAAGCTGTGCGGCATCAGCACATTGGGCACACTTGTAAAATCTTGGAAGAGGACAAGCAGGCAACCTCAAAGTTGCAGAAGTTGACCAAGCCAGTTTATCAACAATATTCATAATCATAAATTTTTTTAACTTTTGTTATGATAAATGCCTTGTAGCCCTGTGGTAGTGACTGGAGAGCTTCAAGACTTGTGAACATGACTTTGCTTCATATTTGCATGGCATTCAACAGTTTCTGAGAACAGGTAGGGTTCATCAACAAGAAAGTCATGCAGCTGCAAGCAAGGCTCTTACTTCACCCTAGCTGGGATCTGGACAGGCAACTCGGCATCATTTTACAAGTGGTATAGCCACAACTGATGACGTCAAATCACCATACACAAAACACAGACTCCTTGTAATTATGGCACTGTGTATTGTGATTTGACTTCAGTTTGTGCCTATACCACTTGTGAAATGGTGCTGGCAACTCTGGCAGTGGCATTGTCCTGAAGCACCAGCAGTAACACAAAAAAAGCTGATTGGAACTGGTAGTAATCATCACTGCCATGGTTTAGCCCAAACCAATTGTTATCAAATGGGGGTGTGGACAAACTTCCAGGGAATCAGGGAAGAGTGCATCTAACAAGCAAGAAGAGCTTTGGTTTGTCATTTTAAAGTCTACCTTTTGTGCAAAATCATGAAAAAGCAAATTTTGGAAATATTACACACATCAATTCCACTGGAGTGCAGAACTGGCAAAATTCACCTTCACAAGTCTTTGGGTGTTGTCAAATCTTTCACTTGATCCACATTATCAAGAAACTTTCCAAAGGAATACCAAACACACTGCAATACAATACAATACAGGCACTTGTCTTTCATACACATTTACTCTCAAACCACATAACGAAGGCAAAACCAACAATGTATTTCTGTGAACTCGTTACTTTTTATTGGAAAGCCACTCTGGTTTCATGAATGAAAGGGAAAAGTTTGGTTATACGCAAAATATTCATGTACCATCCTCTGCTGAAGCTGTTCAACGTTTTCAAATCAGGATAGAGATTAGAATCATCAGACCAGTCACCATATCAATTCCACATTTCACGCTCTGTAAATACAAACACAAATGTTGATGTACATGATACCTATGGAGTATGATCCTACTTGCAGATACATCACACAATTTCAACGGTGTCATGATTTGGTACTGATTCTGTTTCTCTTGAGCTAAACATTCTAACATCAAACTATATTGACAAAATAATGGCTGAATATACTATGCCTTGTAAATATTCTCTGTCTGTATAGTGTATAGTTTTTGCTACAAATGATTAATTTTTATTACATCCTAACCTCTTGGACAATTGCTAGGAAATATTGAATTTGGTGTCTGTCATCCAAAAGAGCCAAACATATTTACAAAGCAAAACTATTGCATTGAAGCAAACCAATGAATGTCCAAATGTCTCTTACACCTACAATAAACAAGCCCTGTAACGGAGTTGCTCATGTAGAAATTTTACTTTAGAAGAGATGTTATAGATTTCTAAGGCATTGAAAATTGTCTACACAGAAGTTCTACTTGCAAAGGTCTTCCATTTATAGCTACAGATTGGATATTTCCTGATACTTGATAGGGATGGGGGGTTGTTAATAATTTAGACTTCACAAACTTCATGTCATCCTTCTACCTGGGAAGTATCCTACCCTCATCTAAAAGCATCAGTACGATAAATCCAAACATGCAAGTTACATGGAGAACTATCAAAATGTTTATACTAGTTTCACCAGTCCCCATGGTTGACAGACTTTTATTCGGAGGGGTATCTGGAATGATTGACACCATGTAATTCATCTGACAGTACTAAATCTGCCAGTCATGAAGAGCTTTCACATCATTTTCAATCTCTACCACAAAATCTTTCCATTGCTATCAGCACCACTTTGTGACAAGCTGCACAGGCCCACAAATCAAAGCTACAGCTTCCTGAGAAAACACAAAAACACTTTGGAGTTAGAATTGATAAACTGATAATCTGAAGGTCATACAAAGTCCACAGTCTTCATTAATAAGTCTTAGCATCCACCAGAAGACTGTAAAATGAAATTGAAGATAAATTGCCAAGTTACAAAATCAAAAATTTGCATACCACCGTCACAGGATGTCTGACATCAGGATTGGATCACGTGAATGCAGTCAGCCATGGATAAATTTTTCTGCAGCATTACTTACCGTACCTTTGTTCTTCAAGATCAAAGTTTGACCATATATACATGTACCATGTGAACCATGCAAAGTACCACATGGACTTCAGCAAGTGTCCAAAATCAACTTACCACATCACCACAATGGTGTCAAGTTCTGCAATCTTCTGGTTTATGGTCGAGCCATTACACAGTTGCCCTTACAATGACAAGTTTAACCTACAGCCTACCGGCTCCATGCTATACCAGTAACAGGCAATAGCATTGTTTACACGTAGGAATCTGTTGTTTTTAGTATGACACAAGAGTCCTGGATCTTTTCCAGGAAGAGGATTTCACTGGTTTTTACCATTGCATTGTGAGTACACATGCTGGTCAATTGATCTTGGTTTGACTGGACTAAAAACCGAGGTTGAAGAACAGGACAGCATGCTCTCTTAACAAATTACCATAACACATTTTATGCCACTGGTGTTTCTTTGGCATGTAACTCCTTACCATTGGCACAAATAAATGGACAACATCCATTTAAACATGTTAACAACCAGTACTGTGCATTTTTCAACCTCTCATGCAATCTTCCTTTAGAAAAAGATTGTTACTCATGCATGCATCTATTTACACACTTTTAAAATTCAGGTGCAGTTAAGATCAACTTGCTTCATCGAAAGTTTCCTGTAATATTGACTTTTACAGTAATTTGTTTACTGATAGTAGTTTGTCTCATAGCCAATACCGTTATCAGATTTGCATGCAACGACAACACATTGACCAAACCAGTCAAAAATTTCCAACAGAAATACTTCAGATGTTGTATCTTCCAGTCTGGTCTTTCACCGAATGCAATGATCATCCCCAAGTGTGCTGGTCTTTGGACACAAAGTGAACTGCTGGTTTGATCTCTAAAAATTGCCTATCCACGACCATTTAATGGTCTGAACTGCTACCTCATCAAAGCTCTCAGAGAACACAAAATACTTCTTTGAGGAGTGACAGAGAAATTATCATATTTCAAGTACAAAAAAAAAACTGCAAATGATCAGGTCAAAGTATAATTTGGATGTGTCCAGCCACACTAAACTCGCATGTGTTAAAGCCCAGCACACGTGAGACTACTATTTTGAATAATACTGTTGCAATTTGCTAATATAGTAAAGGCAAGCTGTTTTTTGTAATAATCTAAATTGGTGTTCCAACATTTGGGACTGGTTTCAAAACTGTTTTTGTTTCATAAAGCCAAACCAACGAAAATACAGGACCCATCCCACGTGACTTTGAACTGCATATTTTTGAACCTGAAAAGAAATTGCAGCATTTTTTTTCTTTTTTTTTCCTACAGGAACATCTTGTCTGCCGAACCCCTCTGCAAAGCAGGAACATAAAAGTGGTGTAGATTTCAGCTTTTTCTGGTATTCTGGTTACTGGAAGTTTTCAGTAAGTCCGAAAATTTTCTCCTGCAACTCTCTCTCTCTTTTCTCCCACTGAACTGCGTCAGAGAACAGGGCAACAGCAACCCAAGCTGAACAGCTTTTTTTCATGTCAGTAACAGGAGCACTGCCACCTCAACACTGCATTCAGCTATCAGCAACCAATGACAGACATGCTCTACTGCCTTTATGTGACAGCTTACAGAACAGCTTACTGCTCCTAATGGTAGGGGAAACAACAGTAAGGTATACATGTTAGTCTCCACACTCGCAATAAAAATCGTAAAAGCTTTATTACGGCCGCAAGTACAAAAAGTGGGGACAAAACAAGAAAACTCTTTTCACATGAACGAAGTATGGACTTATCACAATTGTTACATTTTCATCACCTGTGGGAAGACTTACATAAACAACGCATAAAGGAAACTTTTAATGTTCTACTCTAAAAAATGTTACGTGGCAGGCATTGTGTTCTTAGAGTTCCAGGTTGGAATGCAAACACTGGTACAGTTTGAAATTATCTTCTTTGCAAGTGAGGCAGTAGCCTACATAATTGGTACAATATGAAGTTATTACATGTATTAGCATATTACTACCATAAAATCCTAACCATGATATAATGTTCCTAACAATGAGAGTTTATAAATGACAAAGGTAGAGGGATGAATTGAAATTTGAAAATTAACCTTTTAATAATTTGGTCTACTGCTCAAGGCTATGCAACTGGCTGTGAACTTCAAGTCCTGAGTCCTGCATACTATATTCACATATCTCTCTGCACCTGAAAATAAAAGGCAACCGTCTTCTTCATGTTTGACAGTTGACTCCTTCCGCTGATGGTCAATCCACACTTTCATCTACACTAATCCATGCCATGTTACGGTGACCTTGATCGGGACTTTGACACTGATCTTGACTTGGAGCCACCCGGTGACTTCACTGGAGTGCAAGATTTGGAACGTGAACGTGAGAACGATTTCGGTGAGCGAGATGGACGTGGAGACCTGGATCTGGAACGAGACCTGCGTGGTGACCTTGACCTGCTACCACTGTTGCTACGACGATAATCACGGCTACGAGACCGGGATCTGCTGCGAGAATAGCGTCTGCTACGACGGACTGGAGATCGGGATCTTGACCTTGAATATGACCTGAAAGAAGCAAATACATCGTTATACTGTCAGATTTCAGACATTAACAACAGCTTCATATTACTGTTGCATGATGACATTACAATATTTATTTGGGTAAACACAGTGTGGTTCTTAAGCCATGGGGTTTTATTCTAGCAAACCCACCAAACTCATTGTTTCAAGTATCATTTTGGGGCAGAGCACCCAAAAGAATACGGAAACCTATGTCCTGGACATAAAACGAAAGAGTCTGGTGTATGTGATTTAAACCAAAGTGATAAATCTTATCTCGTTACAATTTAAGTCACTCCTACAAGGTGAAAAAGTATTGACTGTTCCAATAAACTTGAACAGAACTCATAAGAGACATACCTCGGACGACGTCTTCCGTAACTACTACCACCATATCCTCCTCCTCCACCACCACCTCCGTAGTATCTATTTCTTGGTGGCGGTCTGCGTGGATCTGAGGGCCTCCCATAACGAGCCATCTGTACTCTGAGTTCCCTACCATCTAATATGGCACCATCCATTGAATCCAACGCGTCTTCTGCATCTCGTTTATCATAGAATCTGAATGGAAGGACATTTTATGATAGATTTTATCACTGAGAATATTCTACATATTGCTAACCAAAGGCTGGTACAGACATCAGTAACCAACTGCTATCACCATCATTGGCAGCTGAGATTTTTTAGGTAACTTCCTCTTTGAGGTATTGTCTTCTTTCCACTGCACTGGTATTGCCAGTAGCATTGCCAGATTTGAGTGAACTGCCACGTTATCTTCAACTGACTACTCCACTGAAGACAAGAACAAACTGTTGTGGTGCTATCACGTTGAGACACAATTGAGAAGAAAAACATGACATTATGAAAAGATGCTGAATCTGCTGGTGTTTTTTAGCACAACAAGGTTGTATGATCACAGGGAGAGAATATGGAGAGCAGTTCTTGGAACAACACTATCAATAACGCATGACAATGAAATTACTGTCAAAGTTGTTGAATTCCTGAGTAACCAAAAAGCGTTTTCATTTTTTGATCGACTTGTAATCGTTGCACATATCTGGTACAATGAGAGGAAGCCATTTCATTCTTGTTATGTTTATAACAAATCGAGAGCCCAAAGCCAAGAGAGATTCACAAATGATAATTTTGTGTTCTTCAGCAAAACGAACATCGTAATCATTCACAGATATACTAGTTCACTGCAAAGTGTATTAACGACAGCAGCACTGTGTCGAACAACAGCAAAGGTCGGAAAGTTTCTGAAGTTTGGAAGTCGTACAAAGAAGGGGACGCCACGGAACTGAGTAAATGACGAGGGCTTCTTCACTTCCCGCAACCTGAACAAGGATTTTGTTATTTTTCATAACATGAATACATTACAACTTGTGTCTAACAGGTTTAAACACTGTCTGAACACGGTCACAAGGAGTCTCTTTTAGGGTTTCAAGCGAATCGAATCGACCTGCGAAATTCGTTCTGAGCAGTGAGCTGCATACTTCAAATGAACAATTCAAAAAGAGAACATAATTACAAAATGAAACATCAAATACTTGATTACTAGAAATAGCCCTTGCTGTTGTGATTGTCTAACATTCTCTGACCGAATCAATGAATTACTTGTCACAGCGCTGAAAGTAGACGTCATAACGTATATCCCGCCAAAATATTCATAATGCACTGTGATATGGCGCGGGTAGAATCACAGCATGCACCAACAATGGCTGCCTTGCCTGAAAGGCCGCCATGACACGAAGCCATGCGACGACGCAGCGTGGGTCAGACGAAAGTAAGACGTCGAAAATACAACTCTGTCTTCTGATAGCGTTACAGGGAGCATTCATTCCGAACAAAACCATCGTAAAATGGCATGATATCGGGTATAAAGAGATAAAGACTTGTTTTACATCTCGTTACCTCACAAACGCAAACCCTCGGCTTTCGCGGGTGAAGCGATCTCGTGGAATATAGACATCTCCGACATCGCCATACTTCTCGAAACAGCGTCGTAAATCGTCTGGGGTTGTTCGGTAAGTCAAATTGTCCACTTTAAGGGAATGCATTCCCTCTATTTCTGGCGGCCCACGGCTATAGCTCATAACGATCGTTTGAAGACGAGTAAACACCACAAGGAAACAACTTCAAGGCGTTTTCAGGCGATTACAGAGGAAAGGGACCACACTGTGGATGTCGAACACGCAGTACAAACGCTTCGGTTGAACGCTTGATTTATGCATGTTAGCATTAGCTGCCTATAGGGGGATCCCTCAAATTGAGTTTCCCCATTACAAAATTGCATTGATAGCGGGCGCTGCAGTCACATAAGCACTCACGGATGGCCAGACGGATGGCACATGTGCTACATGCGTTTTAATTAAATGTTTCAAGTTACATTGCAAAGGAAAAGTTCTCATTATTTCATGAAGAACCCACAGGACATTAAATGATAGACATTGTAAACTACAGTCGACATGCCTGAGACTCATGTAATGTAAAGACTTAATAGAATCCACGGTTTCACTTTACTTTTCACTTTTAATACTTTCTTATGTTCTTATGTTATTATCACTGGACAGTAAGCTTCGACCCGAATATTATATATATATATATATTATATGTATATATATATATGTATATATATATATATATATATATATATATATATATATATATATATATATATATATATATATAATATATATATATATATATATTATATAGTCAAGTAAGGAGCACACATACATAAGACCATCGACACCAAAAGTTAGTTACAAACATAGTCCGCTGTAACCCTCATGCTCAATCTTGTAATTTTTGCCTTACTGCACTCCTTGAGTGTGTTGTTGAGCAATAAAGTAAAGTAAAGTAATCTACAGTCCTTGTATTAGTTCCAGTCGGCATCTCTCTGTGCAAGATGCGAGGTTGATTAGTATTCATTTATGCAAAGTATATTAATAAGTGTTGTTTCAGTATGAAAATTCCATGCTGGCGATTCTCGATCAATGTGTAATGATTCATGTCCTCGCATCTTGCATTATTGTATAGTTGGCATTTACAGAGTATAACTGTGTGAGCCTGTTTTTCCAGGTGCAGCCAACGAACAATGCACTTTTAAAGGGGTCCTTAATATGATAAGATATATTGTACATGACAAGGAATGTGAACTGACTAATTTTAAGTCAAGAGGGTAATTAATTAGCTGTTCATAATTTGCCCTCCCACTGAAAATTTTTCGACTTACCCTGCCGCACTCAAAATTCATTTTTACCCGCTCCCCACATATTTTTGCCTGTTCCCCTCCCCACTGTGAACGTTTGAAGCTCCCCTGCCCTGTGGCGAAAGAAAAACTTGCCGGTTCCCCTGCCCTGGAAAAAATTCCCTTCGAAATTTTGTCATTCCATTTCCCCTGCCGACATGAAGCTACCGTGATAAAAAAACCTGTCGATTTTCCCCTGCCCTGAGAAAAAATTCCCCTGAAAATTAACATTCCCCTGCAGAAACATACTGCAGTGGCCTTCTATTTGGTTTCCATCTCGCAGTACATAGAGTGAGATGTTGGGTCAATCGATAGGCTAAGTAGTCTGAGTAACCTTTAAAAGGTACAAGTACTTGCCCTGTGTCCCCATCCCCAGAAACACCATGGCTGAAATTTCCCTGTCCCCGTTTTAAAAGTAGCTTCCCCTCTCCTCGGTTTTCGCCAAGCCCTGTCCCCAGGACAATCAATCAATATCTGCCCTGCCCGACAAAAAAAACTAAAATTTGCTCCCCTGCCACCTAAAAATATGTCCCCTGCCCTAGTAAAATTAAAATTTCCCCTGCCCTCAAAAAATGCTTCCGGAATAGCTTTTTCGATAGCTCCGTTGGCTGCACCTGTTTTTCTTCGAGATGGTTATTTTGAGATCAGGCAAAACAACCCACGCCTTTAAATGAGTGTAAGGGCAGAGTTCACTAGATCGTGCTTAGCATCTGCAAATGCTTGTAACTTTAAGGCTGCATTCACAAATAATGGTGAGGGGGACTTGAGAAATTAAGTGGGGATTTGAAAATTCCGGGAGGTAGTAGAGGAGCGACTTGAAGGTTTTGCTCTAGGTGTAAGAGGAATCTAAAAATGTTTTGGTTCCCTATATTTTTAAATTTTCAGTTCCCTCATTTGGTAGGTAATTCGATGAAAAATGACAAACATTTGACGTCGTCCAACAGTTCTAATGTTAGCAATTATTAAACTAATTTGGAATAATTTTATCGTATTTCATGAATTCCATTGAATTTTAAGAAAAAGAACAAGGAGATCTAGTAACAGGACAGAACTTAAAAAGCTGCAACTGTTGAAATTTTTTTCAATATTTCTATGCAATGTATCAAATACAGTTTCTTGCTGTCTCCTTACAGCATACGATATTCGATTTGTCGACAAAGCTTGTATATGTATTCAGACACTATTGTTGATAATTGAATTAGAGTCCACACTTGTCACTGATACGAATGCATACTACACACACACAGGTGTATTCGGGGCAGTTCAACATGCTATAGGGGTATGTAGTGTGCAGTCGATAAACAGAACAAAAATGTTCTCAAAATTTACAACTACTGCCCTACGACTGCCCCGGTGGTGGCAGTCCCCGGGTTGGTGGGTACCCATGCGCGTTACCAAATTCACGGAAAAGGGGGTGTTTTTCTTCAGTCATCTCGGAGATTCTAGGTCCGTGAAATCGAGAAAAAGGGGTACTTTTTCAGTGTAACCTCCGAGATTAGGGGTAGTCCTTTCATATAAATCTCCCTAGGACATTAAATCTGGCCTAGTCTCACTCACAAAGAAACGGATAAGGAAGATGATTGTGTATGAATGTGACTAAAATCAGGTGAGGACAAACATTTGTGATGTATGTACATGTATACAAAGTCAACCTCCAGGGTCAACCCTGGAAGTCAACATACTAACCTCCTAGATTTCGAAAATAAGGGTATGTTTTTTACAGCTAATTTCTCCCAGATTTGCCACAAATAGGGGGTGTTTTTCTCAGAAATATTCTAGGAAAGGGGGTACTTTTCAAACTTGGGTAACAAGCATGGGTACCCACCAACCCGGGGACTGCCACCGCCGGGACGACTGCCTGCGGGCAGTGTCACTGTCATTGCATACTGACAGTGACAGAGATAGCTCTGACACTGATGTAGCTGAAGAACAGTAATTGTGCCATATGACGCTCATGACATGTAGTGAACCATACTTATATACTAGATCAGGCCAGAGAGCATCACATGGTAGACAAGGAGACTTGACAGTTATAAGTAAACAATGGCCAAAGGGAAAATAGGTGTATCAATGTTCACAATATATGTGTTATGTAGGTCATTTCCCCCACACTCATCATGACCTGAGTTCAATTAGTCTAGAACATTCTCAAGGTCACTGCCCTTGATGACCTCACAACCTTGAATTCAATTAGTCATGTTTGGAATGTTCTGGAAAGTTGATTAGTTGTGTAAGGGAGATAATTTTAGAACAGTAATTAGCATGTCAATAAAAGTTCTAGATTGTTCTTATATGCCTTTATAAAAGGGACGTGCTCAGCTTCCAGTCAGACTTTTGGGATCGTGTCTCTTGTGTGTTACTAAACTCCAGCAGTAGTCATTCTCAAGACCTTCAAGACCTTCACTGCCAACGCTGGATTTATACTGTGGACTTTGTGCAGTTTCAAGCCTGCAAGCCAAAGGACTGTTCATTCATCCGACTGACTGTTACAACTCTGAGACTGGAGCTCTGCCGTCCCAGCTGAGATAAGTAGTCTGTACACTTTTAAAGCTTGTACTCTATCCCTGACTTAGCAATTAGTTTTATTTTCGTAATAAATTTTGTTTAAACGTTAACTGCTGAGTTCACCCTTTTGTTCGTTTTCTCTGCACGTAACAAAATTGGGGGCTCGTCCGGGATACGAATATTTTGAGCCGTTTGACAACATTTTGCCTGCCTTTTCAAAACTACTGTATACTGTGAACTCAGCGAAATTTAATCATGGCGGAATTTAAGCCAGACGAATTTATGGATGACCTTGATCAGGACACATTTAATTCCCTCAGAAAAGACAACCTCATAGCACTGGCCAATTTCCTTAAAGTAGATGTCAAAAGATCTATGCGCAAGCGAGAAATTCAATTCAAGATTGCAAAACATTTAGTTAATTCTGGCCATTTTGAAGAGTCTGCCTTAAAAGATTATGAGCCTGAGTCTTCCTTCGAACTCAAAAAATTAGAATTAGAAATTCAGGCAGATTTGGAGCTTAAAAAATTGGCATTAGAAAAAGAAAAAATACAAATGCAATTACAAATGAAAGAAAAAGAATTGCAAATGGAAGAAGAAGAAAGACAGAAAGAAAAGAAAGGCAGGAAAGATTAGAAATGGAAGAAAGACAGAAAGAGAGGGAACTGGAAATGAAAGAAAAAGAATTGCAAATGGAAGAAAGACAAAGGGAGAAAGAAAGAGAGGAAAAAGAAAAGGAAAGAGAATTAGCAGAACACCGACTGCAGTTAGAAATGAGACGTTTAGAGCTTGGAAAGTCAGGAAAATTCTTCCCTTCAGACAATTTTGACATCACTAAGCATTTCAGGTTAGTTCCCCCTTTCCAAGAAAAGGATGTTGATAAATATTTTCTCCATTTTGAGAAAATTGCTCAGAGTCTGAATTGGCCTAAGGAGTCCTGGTCTATGCTTTTGCAGAGTGCTTTGGTGGGTAAAGCCAGAGAAATTTACATTCAGTTGTCAGTAGAGCAGGCTTCAGATTATGATTCTGTGAAGGAATTAATTCTCAAGGGTTATGAGTTGGTGCCTGAAGCTTACCGTCAGAAATTTAGGGATTGTGAGAAGGTGAAAGATCAAACTTACGTTGAATTTGCTCGAACAAAAGAACAACTGTTTGACCGTTGGTGCTCTTCTGAAAAGGTCAGTCAGAATTATGACAAATTACGACAACTTGTTTTGATTGAGGAATTTAAAAGTGCATCCGGAGTGACATCAAGACGTTTATCAATGAACAAAAGGCAGATACATTAGAGGTTGCTGCACGTTTGGCCGATGATTATTCATTGACCCACAAATCTTCCTTTCTCAACAAACCATCCCAGTCCTTTTCATACAGAAACAATGCAGGTAAATTTAACTCCTCCTTTTCATCCAAGAATTTCTCAAAGGAGAGTAGGAAATCAAATGACAGCAGTTCACACAGTTCAAGTAACACTCCCACATCATCAGATCCCAAGTCTCAATCTCCTTCTGACAAACAGTTTGGTACACTTTCTTGTAATTATTGTAAGAAAGACGGCCATTTAATGTCAGAGTGTTTCAAATTGAAAAGAAAACGTGAAGGTCAAAGTGGTCAAAGTGGATCTAAGCCCACCGGCTTTATTTCTTCATCAACTCAATTAGAGTCTAATAATGTGTGTAACACATTTTCTGAGGTTAAACCCCTCTTATCCCCAATTAATGAGGTCAAGGTCAATTCTTCTCAAGATAGCATTATGGGTATTTTCGAACCATTTATTCATGATGGTTTTATATCACTTTCTAGTGATTTCTCTTCCGCTACCCCTGTCAAAATTTTAAGAGATACCGGGCTTCCCAGTCTCTTTTGTTGGCAGATACCCTGCCGTTTTCTGAAAAGTCATTTTCAGGTTCTAAAGTTCTTATTAAGGGGGTAGATTGTAATGACTACATTCCTGTTCCTCTCCATAATGTCTATTTGTCTTCCGACTTTGTTTCTGGACCTGTGACTTTAGGTATTACGTCTTCTTTGCTTTTGAAGGGATTCACCTTCCGCTTGGAAACGACCTTGCTTTGGAAAAGGTCATTACTAATCCACTTGTGACTGATAAACCTAGTTTAGATCAGGATCCAGAGCCAATTGAACAAGAGATACCCGATTTATTTCCTTCATGTGCCATTACTCGAGCCATGTCAAAGAAAACTTCTGAGAATCAAAATACTCTCAAAAATAATGTCACAGATGTTGACTTAAATGACACCTTTCTCAGTCAGGTGTTTGACACGGAGCATTCCGTTATCCCTCGTGGATTTGAAACTTCCAGTATTTGAAACTTCCAGTAAAACTTCTGCTGACCAAAGTCAGACATTTTCTAGATCAAATCTCATTGCAGAACAACACAAAGACCCAGATATTTGTCTTTGTTTGACAGGGTAGATGATGAAGTAAAACTTCAGATAGCTCTGTTTCCTATTATACAAAATCTGGTATTCTCATGCGTAAATGGAGACCTCCAGATGTCTTGGTTGATGACGACTGGGCTATAAAACATCAAATTGTGGTTCCAAAGCCCTATCGTGCTGAAATATTGCGCCTGGCCCATGAAACGCCCTGGGCTGGTCACTTAGGAGTCAGGAAAACTTATCATAAAATTCTCAGTCACTTTTATGGCCTAATCTCAGGCAGGATGTAGCACATTTCTGTAAAACTTGTCACACATGTCAAATGGTAGGAAAGCCAAATCAGACCATTCCAAAGGCCCCTTTACAACCAATTCCTGCATTTCAAGAACCATTTAGTAGGATACTAATAGACTGTGTTGGGCCCTTACCAAAAACAAGATCAGGAAATGAGTACATGCTGACAATAATGTGTACATCAACTCGGTTCCCAGAAGCCATACCACTGAGAAATATAAAGACAAAGACTATAGTGAGAGCTTTAGTCAAATTTTTCACTTTATTTGGCCTCCCTAAATGTGTCCAGTCCGATCAAGGCTCCAACTTTATGTCTGGTATTTTCAACAAGTAATGGATCAGCTAGGCATTAAACAGTATAGGTCATCCGCCTATCATCCAGAAAGTCAGGGTGCTCTTGAGCGATTTCATCAAACTTTGAAAAACATGATTAGGACCTACTGTTTTGACACAGAGAAGCAGTGGGATGAAGGAATTCATTTTTGCTCTTTGCTGTTAGAGAGTCAATTCAGGAGTCTCTTGGTTTTAGCCCATTTGAGCTTGTATTTGGACATACAGTCCGTGGCCCACTTAAGCTCGTTAAAGAGAAATTCCTATCAGACGATGATGATTGTCTGAATATTTTGCAATATGTGTCAGATTTTCGTACTGAAACTCTCTAAAGCATGTGAATTAGCCAGAGAAAATCTTGAGTCATCTCAGCAGTCAATGAAACCAGATATGATAAAAGCACCTCAAAACGGAAGTTTGAACCAGGTCAAAAAGTTCTGTTCTACTTCCAATTCCTGGCAAACCACTCCATGCTCGTTACTTTGGGCCATATCTAATTGATAAGAAATTGAGTGATTTAAATTACATCATAACAACACCTGACAGGCGAAAACAAAAACAGCTATGTCACATAAATATGCTTAAGCCATATTGGATAGGGATAATCCTACTATAACTCAGCCTGTCAGTGCAGTCAGTTCAAACCATTATGAAGATAGTGATACTGAAACTGACTTGAGTGAAAAATACTCTAAACTCAAAGCTGGGCTCGGTCAAGCTTCAGAACTCAGAAATCCTGGAGAAGCTGGAGTCTACAAAGTTGGCACACCTCCAGCCAGAACAACAACAACAGGTGAAAGAACTGCTCCATGAATATAAACACCTGTTTCAAGATGTTCCAATGAGGACAACGTCATCTATCACGACGTTGATGTTGGGGACAGTAAGCCTGTAAAACAACATCCATACAGACTGAATCCAACGAAAGCAAAATATCTCCAGAAAGAAGTCAAATACCTGCTGGACAATGACTTTATTGAACCCAGTAAAAGTAACTGGAGTTCGCCGTGCATACTTGTTCCCAAATCAGATCACAGTTATCGTATGTGCACGGACTTTAGGAAGGTCAACACTTTAACAAAGACAGACACTTTCCCAATCCCGAGGATTGATGACTGCATCGACCGAGTGGGAAAAGCCAAGTATGTGACGAAATTTGACCTACTGAAGGGATTTTGGCAAGTCCCTCTGACGGATCGTGCTCGTGAAATATCCGCCTTTGTTACACCAGACGGATTGTTCCAGTACAAGGTGATGCCATTCGGAATGAAGAACTCTCCGGCAACGTTCCAACAGATGATCAACGACGTCATATCCGGGCTAGACGGGTGTGCAGCTTACGTTGACGACGTCATCCTGTATAGTGACACTGGGAGGAACACATCAAGCTCATGCGGAAGTTCTTTGAGAGACTGAGTAAAGCAATGTTGACTGTCAACCTTGCCAAATCTGAGTTTGGTTAGGCGAGGGTGACTTACCTCGGACATACTGTAGGACAGGGTGAGGTAAAACCTGTTGATGCCAAAATCAGTGCCATTTCAAGTTTTCCCATACCAAACTGCAAACGACAACTGATGCGCTTTCTCGGTATGGCTGGTTACTACAGAAAATTCTGTCCAAATTTCTCCACAATTACTGAGCCTTTGACTAACTTACTTAAAAAGAAAGTAAAGTTTGTTGGTCAGAGCAATGCCAACAGGCATTGATACACTTAAAGCCATACTGCAAAGTGCCCCAGTGTTGTCTGCACCAGATTTCACTTTGCCATTCAAATTAGCTGTGGATGCTAGTGATACGGCTGCTGGTGCTGTTTTATTGCAAGAGGATAGTCATGGTATAGATCATCCTGTTTGCATTTTTCACGCAAATTTAACAAATCCCAGAGAAACTACTCTACAATTGAAAAAGAGTGTTTATCTTTGATATTAGCTTTACAGCATTTTGAAGTTTATGTTACTTCTTCAAATCAGCCAATAGTGGTTTATATTGATCACAACCCTCTTGTTTTTCTGCAGAAATTTAAAGGCAAAAATCAGAGATTGCTAAGATGGAGTTTAATGTTACAGGAGTTTAATCTTGATATTAGACATATCAAAGGCAGAGACAATTTAATTGCAGACTGTCTCTCTCGTATTTAGAGTTTATTGTTGTTCACTTTCAAGAAATTTTACTTTAGAGTAAACAAATTTTGAGTACTTAAATCTTTTTCAAGATTACATTTGCAAAAGAAAGAATTTTCTTTGAAAAATTTCTTTTTTTTGAAGAGGGGGTGTGTTATGTAGGTCATTTCCCCCACACTCATCATGACCTGAGTTCAATTAGTCTAGAACATTCTCAAGGTCACTGCCCTTGATGACCTCACAACCTTGAATTCAATTAGTCATGTTTGGAATGTTCTGGAAAGTTGATTAGTTGTGTAAGGGAGATAATTTTAGAACAGTAATTAGCATGTCAATAAAAGTTCTAGATTGTTCTTATATGCCTTTATAAAAGGGACGTGCTCAGCTTCCAGTCAGACTTTTGGGATCGTGTCTCTTGTGTGTTACTAAACTCCAGCAGTAGTCATTCTCAAGACCTTTCAAGACCTTCACTGCCAACGCTGGATTTATACTGTGGACTTTGTGCAGTTTCAAGCCTGCAAGCCAAAGGACTGTTCATTCATCCGACTGACTGTTACAACTCTGAGACTGGAGCTTTGCCGTCCCAGCTGAGATAAGTAGTCTGTACACTTTTAAAGCTTGTACTCTATCCCTGACTTAGCAATTAGTTTTATTTTCGTAATAAATTTTGTTTAAACGTTAACTGCTGAGTTCACCCTTTTGTTCGTTTTCTCTGCACGTAACAATATATGTGTTGACTATGATACACAAAAAAGTGTATCTCCATGTATGTTGGTACGTGTATACTGCTATTCCTATATGTCTACCTGTATTTGTCATTTTACAATCGTACATTGTCCAAGAGAGTGAACAAGATGTGAGTGGATATGTTAAACTCAGTATTTTTTTCTCAACATCGTTTTGTGTGTCAATGTCATTTTTACACTTATTTTTTAATGATGTTGAAACGCTTTAAGTTTGTTTACACAGCCTGAGTATGAATATGCAGCAGTGTGTATATTGATATATCAATTTATGGCTAGCCTGAAATGCAACTTAACGGAGCAATGTAAGTGTACATAACACATGCATGTACAGCTTATGTTGATAAGCTGAATATACTGAATATGATAAAATGTAAAACAAGAGATTGAAGTTGATATAACAAGCAAAAATACTGAGAAAATATATTGCAACATTGTTTGCTTGAGGATGTGTGATCGGAAAAAATGAAACTATTGCCATATTGTAAAGTAGGCATATTTGAATTCTGGTATATTACAATGAAAAAGTAAGTAAAAATAGATCATGGGGTCACCATGCCTGATTTGCTACAACCCCACTATGAAAATTCACTGTTTTTCACGAAAATCACTTAAAATCAATGTATAAAACCATTTATTTCAAGTTCATGGAGTGAATGAAATGTTCACAATCTCATCGTACAATAACACAAAATTAAAATATTTTTTTAAATGACCCTCCTTACAAACTCACAAGGTGTTAATGTTAAAATTTCCCCTTCTGATTTGCTATAATGTTGAAATTACCCCTCAAAGGGATCTGACAGAAATTTTACAGGTGGTTCGCAATATATTTGCGCAACTGTGTGTGTACAAAATTTGTTATTTGGACTTAATTGATAATCAGCTGTTGATAATGTTGATTCACTATACAAGGAATGTATGAGGAAACTGAATAATTTTTTTCAAATACAAAAATAGGTAAGCCTGTGTATTTATGTATTCTCGATTATTAATATTAATGTACTCGATTAGACTAGGGTGGTTACAAATGGATATTTGTGCAAGAAATTGGATTTCAGAATTTCACCGAATGTTGATTCGCTTCACATGGTAGTCTGTGTGGAAACTATGAATTATTTTTTTCCAATACAAAACTATCTAAATCTGTGTATTTATAGACATTTGATAATTCATTTTAAGGTACTTAGACTAGAATGGTTAAAGGTTGATATGTGTGCAAGAAATTGGATCTTGGAATTTCACCGAAATGCTGATTCACTATACATTGGAGTCAATGGGAAAACTATGACTATTTTTTTTACAATGCTAAACTAAAGTAATTTGTGCTTTTATAGATGTTTGATAATTGATACAAATGTACTTGATTCAAATAGGGTATTTGAAAGTTCAGATGTTGACAACAATAATGATATTGGAATTTCACCTATAACTTTTCATGGTACTAATAGTCTACAGGTAACTGTTAAACAATTTTCCTGACAAAACTTGTTATATCTCTAATATGTAAGAAATAGGAATTGTTCATTGCCCTCAGTGAGCTCAATTTACAAAAAAAAAAAAAAAAAACAAGCCTCAGAGTTGCCAAGTAAAGATGTTCATGTGACAGATGATTATACTTTTGTTCAGATTTATAGTTATGCGACTCCAGAGAATGAAATCATGCAGCGAATCATTTTTATCTCCCAGAATATTTCTGAACACTGAAACTGCTTTTTGACGAGACGGATACTTTTGAAAATTAAGTGACCCCCTCTGAGCTGTTTAAAAATTACATGACCCCCTTTGCAGTTTCCAAATTTTACCTGCCCCCCCCCCCCCGATTTGGCCGGCCCATCCCCGGCCGTAATAACTGAACGCTCCCTTACGAAGACTGTGAAAGCGCATATCCTTTTTTTAGCTCCATGCTATGACCATAGACATTTCGATCAATACATCACAGGCGTTCGTTAACTCAATGGTTTAATGGCCAATGTCCGTGAGCAGGACTATGTCAAAAGGCTTTTGTCGCCACTCTATTGCATTAGCCTGCCGGACAGTCCACAGGGGTACCAGGAAAAAAACAACAAAAATAAACACACAAACAAGCATACAAATACATAAGTTAATAGTAAACAACCAGAAAAACATAAACAAATAGATAAACAAGCAAACATACAATATCATAGAAAGTTGAATAAATAACAAACATACAAACAAATAAACAAACAAATGTATACACACACAAAAGGTCTGACCAGCCTTTGTCGCACATCAAAGCTGAGGTTACTCTAATAGAAACAAGAATTTTACTTTATGGATCATATATACACCTATATATGCAAATAGTCCATTTAAACTTAAAATAGTACCAAGCAATGCAACCATAAAGTGTCCTTACTTCTAAGAGTACTACATCTATTTGTCTCAGTTTCAAACATGCGCACCCGCTTTTTATCGTGGAACATCTAAATGTATGTTTTGGCGCCCAGTGTGGATGTTCCATGCACCGGGGAGTGGTTCAAACTCGGAGGGGGCGGGTACGTACATTTAGGGGAATGTTTGCAAGATCTGGTCTAGCAAACCACTATAAAATCCATATGAACAACAATTGTTCAAGGTATCTGAGTTGGTTGGTAGTTCCCTTATATTTGCATAATCCTCCTAATATGCAATTGGCGGGAGGGGATTGTCTTATTTCGCCAGTTTGGGAAAAATGTAAGTTAATAATAAAGGGTCAAACAGTCAACAATAAAAACGTGGACAACTGAGCCCCGTTATAATATCTGTAACTGACGTCCATAGTGATAGTGTCAATAAGCCCTCTTTGTGCGCTTTTGGAGACCTGTTTTTCTGAAATTTTGTGTTTCAAAAAAGGTTAATATTTGAATTTAGATGTGTCCTCATCAGTCATTTCTTTACACAAGTCACAACTCAAATAGACGACAGGTAGATTATTCAGTTGCTTGAAAGATTCTAAAGTATCTCATACTGTAATACAGCACACCACTTTGGATGTTGAGATTCTTGAGATATATCAGCCAGCAAAAGCAAGCCAGAGGTATTACATCCGGATTCCAGCCTTTCCTTCCGCAAGCTACTTTGGAAACTCATTTTGCCGGCTCCGTTGAAACACAATGGGAGCGTGTACGGGCGAGTAAAGATATTAATTTTTCGCCAGTAGCGAAAACACTGCGCAGGATGGCTCACGGGTTACATTTTACAAAGATCTGGTTTTATAGGACGTACAGACTAATACACTCACATTGACTGGAGATATCGTGCTTTTATACCGGTTGGAACACGAGGAGGAAAAAGTTGATATTTTGACATTATATCTTGTGTTCGAAAATTTATACAAATTCAATGAGACGTAATGTGGTCAATTCAATAAGTTTCTTCGACACCCCAGACAACAATAAAGGTCCTAAGAGTAGCATGTACTTGCACATACATGGACTTGTAACCACTCTAGTCTAATCAAGAACATAAATATCCATAATCAAGCATACATAAATACACAGATTTGCCAAGTTTTGTATTTAAAAAAAATTATTCATAGTTTCGTCATAGACTACAATGTATAATTGATCAACATTTTATGCGAAATTCCAAAAACAAAGTTCTTGTACACAGATGCACGTTACCACCCTCTTCTAATCAAATACAATTATGTCAATTATTCAGGGTCCATATATGCACAAATAGTGCATATTTTTAATTGTGAATTTTTTTTTTACAGTTTTGTCATAGACTCCCATGTATAGTGGATCAACATTTTGAGCGAAATCAAATATCTTGTTCACATGTGCACTTGTAAACAACCCATGCTAATCAAGTATATTTATATCAGTTATTAAACGTCTATAGATGAACAGATATTGCTGGTTTTATATTGGAAAATATCCGTTCATATTTTTGTTATAATAGTAGACTACCATGTATAGGGAATCAACAGTATCGATGAAATCTAAAAATTACATTTTTTTGTACACGCTTGCACCTTTACCTGCCACATGAATTATCACTCTGTCACACATATGATTTGATATTTTCTGAACAAAGCGTGATATCGGCCACATTTTGCCTTCCTTTTGGGAAGGGGGACTTCAAAAGTATAGCAAGTCAGAAGGGGGTCTTAAACACATTGCGGGTTTGTTGGGGGTATTGAGTAACAGGGGAGGGTCACTTATTTTCATGCACGGATAAGGGGGGGGGGTCACTAACTTTTGTGCATGAACTTTTGAACGTCACTATTTTTGATGCAGCGGTGTTTCGAAAAACACCCCCCCCCTTGTAATTTATGTCCAGTCCCTAATAGACAGTAAAGGGGTTCGCCTGAGATTTTCCCTTCTACTGTCCCTCTACTGTCTATTGTTGATACAAACAAACAGCATTGAAACGTGAACAGCTATAAGGACAACAACGCATGCACGCAAGGAACGCTACTTTACTCGCGAGCGCGCACCCGGCCAGAAGACATATCATTTTAAATAGCACCTGGCCGACTGGCACATCAAATAAGGACACGCTTTCATCGGAGCCCTGACTTATCATTTATTGATCAAAATTGCACCTGTATAAATAGTAAGTGATACATTTTTCATATTTTCATTTTTATTTTCGCATATCAAAGAAGTTTTTGCGGATGCCGAAAAGTCAAGTTTACGATCAAGCGAAGAAGCACACAGTGCAAACTAATGGGGCGAAAGTGAAACACCCCGGCTCCAAACACCAAAGTGTGTTACCTCAACTGTAAACTGCGTTCAGAACACGTTGTAGGGTGGGGGCGTTGACACATAAAATTCTTTCATTTCATATACCACCGCTTTCAGTCTACCATCGACGTCCTGGGAGGCTCAAAGTGATAATGCCCCTACTCTTCTGTGGCGTAATGAGTGGTCATGAACGTCTGTTTGCCTTTTTATCGAATTTTTGTCGAGGTACGCCAATCAAATGCCACACTTTCCATGTGATGGGAATGGTCATGCTGCTAGGGTACATGATCAGTCCCTTGCAAGCATTAAGCACTGCCACTGCCACGGCAAAATTTAGGTCAAAGTTAATGTTCTCGGTTTTTTCAACGTTTGTTTAACATTCTATTTTTGAAAGTTTTTTTTAAAGGATCTGAAGTGAAATTTCGATTGCTCGACATTTCATTTTTAGTCGCCATGAGCGTGCACTAATTCATTTTATTAAAAAACTTCTTATGCGTTACTTGCAACTTCAAATGGTGAATATTAGATATGTACAGTATATCTTTTCAGGAAGTATGCACCTCAAAATTTACACATTTGCTCAAACTTTCCACAGTGAAGCTTTGAACCATTTTCTTGACAAATCAAAGTTTAAAAATTGAGGGTTACCACGCAACTTTGGGTACTAGAGAAACAAATTACCGATTATTTATTCATATCCGAAATTCAAAATGGCCGCCATCCAGGTGTTAATTTTATAGAGAAAATAATTTTTTGACCTTCACAAAACTAAGACTGTGAAAACTTTTAATACTCATTCCAAAAGTTTCGAACTTTGCCTTAATAAGCGATAGGTAAGGACAGAACTGTAATAATTTGAGAAGCCGAACATCTGTCCCCAAGCAGCATACACGGGCTAGAATTGTACAATTTTCACTACTGTTATAATTAAAGTGGAACATCACAGTGCATTGTGGTTGTCTAAACAGCAAGACGTCTCTAATGAATCCTTTATAAAATAGCTCTTTGAGTTCATGATTTGCTTTGCCTCATGGGCTTACAAGTGATTATTCCCATTCACAGCTCCGATAAATTAGTTAGTTTTTTGGTTCATTAATTTGTTTATGTTTTAGATTTAAAATTCTGTGGTACTGACAAGATGGCGAAGAACTCCACGCCCCATCTATTCTTCTTATTCGGCGTTCTTGCCACGTTTCCTATTGTAGTGGCCAATATGGTAAGTGTTCTGTTCATTTTTTAACACTGTCTATCGACCATTGATAATATAATTCAAATGACATGCAGTTTGTTTCGGGGCGTCGAAATAATGTAATTGCTGTAGAAGCAACCGTCGAAAGTTGCAGATCGATTCCTGAAACAGAATATGAGGATCACAGGCGCTCGATTAGACTCTCATGCAACATCGATACACCCAACTGTCGTGCAAAACGTGCATCTGTGGCGGGGATCGTAAATGACAATATATGAGAAAGAAGTACTTGGAGATTGACAACTTACCATGACTGGTATTAGTTCTGCTTTTTTTTCAGTAGCAGACAATCGTTAGGTCTATAGTATGAAAGCCCATCATGGACACTTTTTGAAAGAAAAAAAATATATCTCGTGCAATTTTTTCAAAACGGGAGCAAATTGTTGACAACATTTTTTGCACACCTTTTTGAAATATTAATTTCTCAAAGTGCGCCTGACTCACTGTATTGAGAGGACGCCGACTCTATGTTTTTCACTACAGCCTGTGAGTCTGGTTGGGATTATTTCAAGGGAAAACGCTACTACGCGTACCAATCTCCACTCTACACATACCATGAAGCAAGGACTGTGTGTATTGCATTGGGTGGTACACTGGCCAAGATAAATAATCTTGAAGAAAACCTGTGGTTGAGAGGTTGGTCATTTGATAATCGAGACTGAATAGTGATTTGAATACTGCTTTGTTCGTATGGTATTCATTGAAGAAGTCCTATTTCTTTCGATACTGTTTACCTGAAACTGAACTGCTTACCCCTGACAAATGTTAACCTCGTTATTCGTTTACATATCTCAAATCTGATTACTGTTATTGAGAATTACTAACTATCAATTGACTCTTCAACAGCATTTAGACATGCATACTAAACATCCTAAAACAAATTTAGATTGCCCATTTTAAGATAAACTCTCTCCCACGTTTATATCAGGGTATACTGAAGGCAAAGTATATATGTGGCTCGGTGCTAACGATATCACACAGGAGGGCGTTTGGAAGTGGGAAGATGATACCCCGGTAAGTATATCTATCTATCTATCTATCTATCTATCTATCTATCTATCTATCTATCTATCTATCTATCTATCTATCTATCTATCTATCTATCTATCTGTCTGTCTGTCTGATCGTCTCTACACTGCAAATATTTTTTAGGTTGGAAAAATGACCTGTGTAGGATTTGAACCGACGTTTAGGGTATTCAATTCGGACGCTCTCCCAACTATAAGCCAACGGATCAGTTCAAGTTGTCTGGCGTGTGCCATCCTCTTATGCATTTTCTTCCGCAAAAGAGACATCTGATTACTCACAAAGGGGACGTTTTACATATCCGTAAAACAGCGCCGTGTAATTTCATGTTTTTGACTACTTTACTGGGGAACACAATTATGATTGCTGGGGGAATTCTCCATCCCATAGATTACGTATAGCAATTGGTATACAAACCAACCAAGCAATGATGGTAATGACGGAGATTGTCTGCATTTTGAATATGAATGGAATGCATGGAACGCTGCCCCTTGTACGAATCGCATGGGTTACATCTGTGAAAGGGAAAAAGGTAAGTGTGGCTACTCTCCTTATACTTCCCTGTCTTTAGATTTTCACTGACCTAACGTAGTTTGCGCCTCGAAATCAAAAGACTTAGAACTTTGAACCGTTTCCTTGCGAAATCAAGGATAAAAATCAAAGATCACCGTGCAAAATTTGGTACTTGAAAAAGAAATTACCAAATATTTCCTGACACTTGAAATTGATTCAAAATGACCGTCACTCATGTGAAAGTTTTATTCACTCCTAAAAAAACTAACCCCTACAAGTGGTAGACCAAAACCGTATACTAAAAGTTTGAGAATCTGAATATAAGTTCCGAGGTGCATTAACAATTGTACCGTAACATAACATCAATGGACCATATCCACGCTTTGTCTGGGTAACTCATAAGAAGTTGCCGTTGGGAATTCTAACGTTAATTAATTGTATGGTTTCCAACTAATTAAATCGTATCAGTACAGTAAACTTTTGACAGGAAATAACGAACTCAACAAATGCACAAGTATACCGTGAACGATATTTTATTTTAATTCTTACACTTAGCCGAAGAAAGAGCTAAATTGTCGTTTCATTTTGTCGTTTGTTACAAAACAATGGCTAGAAAGTCCGTAAAGTACTTCTATTTCTATATCGGCATCCTCCTTGTTGATTCAAGCCAAGTGATTTTGTATAAACTTCAATATTATGCATTAGTCAGGTATTGTACAGACTCTCGGATGTCCACATCTCTATCAGGGCATGGCGGCTTTCAGTATTTTATTTTTGAAGAACTAAGATGTACTTGTCTTTTGATACGATGCAGGTGTCTCAAGTTGTGGTGCCGTCCCCGTCGGAATTGAGAGTGGGGAAATACCAGACTGGCAGATAACAGCGAGTGGTAGCCACGATTCCAATCATATGTCCCACCAAGGAAGACTGAACTACGCCGGTTCCGGGTCACATTCCTGGTGTGCTCAGGTTAATACTGTCGGCCAGTGGCTGCAAATCAATTTAGGTCGTGAGAAAACTATTACAAAAGTGGCAACGCAGGTGAGAAAATTAGAGCTATGGCCAGTATTTGGTGAAAATGCATGTTTTCACATTGTTGAAGCTAACGTGCTATGGGCAATTGTATACCATTGTACATTATAGAACCCAAACGTGTAAGGCAAACGTGCATGACTGAACACAGTAAAAGTCTACACGTTAGACCTTTTAGACACGTTAGGTCCTAAGATGGTAGGTCGGCATGTTACAAGATAGGTTTGCACGATTAGCATGATACATTTTGACTCATGTTGAGAACCTAAAATGACATACACCATGTACAAGTTAGACATTTTAGATAAGTTAGGTCTATTACATGTCAGGTTGTTACGTTACTCTTTAGGTTTTTACAATTGGCATGATAGAATAGGACTTATCTTTACGCCCTAAAATGGTATACACGTTAAACATTTTCGACACGATGGGTTCTTACACGTTAGGTCTGCACAATACGCGATAGGTTTGCACGTTTTGCATTTTAGGCACGTTAGTTGCGACCTAACATACGCGTTAGACATTTTAGAAATTATTTAGGTGCGTACGATAGGTGCGTACATGTTCGGTCTGCATGATACACGATTGGTTTGCAAGTTTGGCTATTTTTGGTCACGTTAGTTCCGACCTAAGATGTCAAACATGCACTACTAAAATGTAAAAATGTCTAAAATGAAAAAATCCCGACTTCTGGCCATGGATGGAAAATTATTTATTACAAGTGTACAGACTTTTGAAAATAAATAATGCACTTAGCAAAATAAAAAAATCGATATGTATCATTATTCATTATTAGGGTCGAGGTGATTACGACCAATGGGTGAAGACGTTTCAACTGGCATACAACGACGGTCAAGGCTGGAAATACGTCCAGAACGATGATCACTCTGGGAAGGTATGAGAAAACATTCAAGTTTTTGCAGTTCTACAAAGCCGATATTGCATTGAATATCGGTACAAAAATGCTCTCGGCCCGTGGAGAGTCAGTGTATCTGTAACTGCTGAAATTGCGAAAGAAGTGTAGGACACTCGTGTAGTCGATCTTGGTTTTATTACCCATATGAAGGTAATTTGTGTGTTGTCGAACGTTTGCTATGAATTATAGATCATTTGAGGACAAAAAAACATAACAAATACCACAGTGGGTGGAGGGACGGTGCAAGTACGCAACTGTGTCGTGGAATGTTATTTCGCAATGAATTCCTAGTATTTGCTCTCTGGGATTCCCATAAATTCGTAGTGCGCATCATCATAGCTAACAGTCAGGAAAGAAGTCTGTCACTACCTTGTCAATGATATCGTTCTCTTGCTTACATTTCAGGTCTTTCAAGGAAACAACGACAGGAACACTATCGTTTGTCATGACTTAGTCACCGACGCCTTCACCTCTCAGTATGTCCGGTTTTACCCCTTGACTTGGCAAGACCACATGTCGATGAGAGTAGAACTCTACGCTTGCACATAAACATACAGTTTCAATTTCATCGATAAAAGTGCTTATCACGATGCAGTCGCTTAGCATGTAAGCTTTTTATTAATGATGGTATGGAGGTGCATACATAAAATCATAGCCTTAATCTCTATACCAATTTTACTTTCCTTGATTGGCGCAATACTTATATGACCTACAGATGGAAATCACGTTTTACTTGTAATAATATTGATTTTAAGAAGTTGGTATATCTTTCTGCACAATCGTTGTGATGACAGTACCTTGTTTAGACATCGACTTGTTGTTTGTTACATCGTGTTATCACAATTTTTATGGGGAACGCACCTAGGGGAAGTATATCCGGGCTTTCAAATTTTATCAATTATATTCTGATATACCACTTGTTGGGGTTCATTTTAAAACTCTTGGTGTAAGAAAAGTTTTCACCGTCTTAGTTTTTCGCGAATCGAAAATTTTATTTTTCCCCGATAGGGGTCATTTTGAAGCTCAAATATCAGGAAATTTTAGGTAATTAGTCTCTTCAGTACCAAATTTGCACGATGACCCCTAATTTTTATTCATGATTTGATAAGATTATAGTCAAAAGTTTCATTAATGAAAGTTTGAGCAAAAGTTTAAGTCCTTCACTCTCAATATGCATACTATAAACTTTTAAAGCACATTACCCTTGTACTTTTCACAAGTCAGCATTTTTTATGGGTAACTCACATTTTTACTTCTTAATGATAGAAATTTGTATCTTACATAGGATTTATTGGATCGCATGCCGTTGTTGTTATTGGCGTCTTAGTTGGTAATAAATTGATAAAAACTGTAAATAGAATAAATGTCTCTTCATGGTTTTTATATGAGCCTTATATGAGTGTAAATTTGTTTTCAAATTACAAATTTCTACGTTTGCAAGTGAAACTGTCGTAATAGTTTCGTATGTCGATATATAGTTAACACGTAGGCCTGTCTGGTCATGAGGGCTGTAGCGCGATCTTTTATTACCCCGAGGGCCATACATTGGCATAAACACATCACTATCGTTTCTGCTAGCGAAAGGCCCCGAGGGGTAATACATGGGTACTGCAGCTCGAATAAAGACCAGGTTACAGGTGTTTTATAACACACCACATGCTTATGCTCTTGAATATCATTATTTAAAATGTGCTTTGACGTATGACCACTGAAACAGGCCATCATGCTCGTGCATCTGCTATCGTTTCAAAGCTGTAGACGACATTGAGCATATTTATGGTCATGTGACCGGGCACTTATTCAAAAACCGTTTTACTAGGGAAAGAAGTCTTTAGAAAATACGCTCCCGCGTCACCGTTCTTCCGAACTAGTAGGGACTAGTCGTATCCAGTTCCTCATTAAGTGACATGTTCTGATGAATTGCGACACGCAAATTACAACTTACGATGCTACAACCCAAGTTTGATGTAGGTCTATTTCATGCTGTCGGTGTTGGATAAACATGCCTGTCTAAAGCCTAATCAGCTTCATTTCTGTAAGATATGCTGCAATCAAAATACCTTGCAATTCTCTCAGATATTCTCTGAACATTACGACATTCACCCGTAACATAATTTAAGAGGTTAGTTAATTTGAACTGTTCCGCTTCAAATAAATTTCCAGCCAATTTAATAAAACTGGTTATGTATGCCTACACACGGACCGTGGCCTACATCACCTAAGTATAGCAGAGACTCAAGGGTCTTTGAGTGCAGGAGTGTCAGTGTTTTGTGTTGCTATCGATGATTTCAATGGGTATTGCATGCTGTACATATATTTACACGGAGTGATCCACATCTGACGGTATGGATGGGGTGGGGGCCTGCAGAGAGTAGTCCCGAAAACTAAATCTTGTGCAAGATCTATCAGAATAATTTTAGAGAACTTATCAAGCATTGCAGAGGTCCAGGTTTAGACCTATGCTTCCAAGACGACGCAGACTGACTTCAGGCGGGAGAAAACCTTTATTGTTCTCCCTATCTAATAGAGACCGGGGTGAGGGGAGAGACGATAATGAATACACCAATGATTCCTACCGGAGGGGTTGAGTGCAGGCACAATAGGGGAGTTAGACTTTTGTCCAAGCCATGTCAAATGCCCCATCCACAGGTTACAAAAACATGTTGAATACCCAAGGGTGGGGGCAAATAGAGGCTACATGTAGATAATTTAGGACTTCACAAATGTCAAAATTGAAACTACCATTGTAAGGCTTGTCAAATCCTGCTGGCAGTAAATTTTCTTGTCGGGGGATATGATTGTGATCAATTTCACCTGTTGTGCTGCATTCCCCATGCCCTGAGGAAATTATTGACAAGTGCATAAACAAAGACAGATAAAACCAAGAACAAAAAATTGATCCTTTTCGAATGTCTGTTTACTAATTCAAATTGCTATGACAATAACAACTATTTATTGAAAAAGTCTAGGATACATAAGGTATAAATACAAAGCAAACATAACACAAATGTCTATTTGGGCAAGTCATAATTTATTTCATCTAATAACGTATTCCGTCCGAGTGTATGAGACAAAATTTCATTAAACTTACAATTTCGCACAAAAAACTCCAAGCATAACAACAACAACAACAACAACAACAACAACAACAATAATAATAATAATAATAATAATAATAATTTTGCACAATCTGCAATAAATCGCCAAGTGATTGTAAAAACAGTGCAAGATATTTACATTTCAGAAAAATGCAACTAAGACACACTAACAACGAAAGCAACTTCTGAAATATTTACAAGAACATCATGAGGAATCTAGAATATGGATATCTTAGGAAGTGCTGGCAAAGATCAGATTTCAAGTCCCCTATAAAGATACTGTACCTATCAAATATATACCTATACTTGATTTGGACGTTGGCAGGGCTTGAAAATTTTGGTCGTAATGATGCGGGGATTTGATTTTTTGAGGGTTTTCAGGGGGAGATGTAAAAATGAGATTTCAATCGCGATTCCCCCAGCCGCCCTCCCCCACCAGTATTTGTGAATATAGATGAGTGATTAGGAATCTAGTGTACAATGAAGCTTTTCTTATTGTGCATTTTAGGATTCCCGAAAAAAGGGCTGTTGAGGCTTCATCTTGCTTCTTGTAGGATCACGAACCGTACAACTTACATAGTTTACGACCACTGTGAAAACGCGTATCTTTGTTCTAGCTCCATGCTGTGACCATAGACATTTCCATCAATATATCACAGGCGTTCGTTGACTCCATGGTTTAGTTGACGCCATTGTTTAATGGACAATGTCCGTGAGCAGGACTATGTCAGGAAGGCTTTTGTCTCCACTACATTGCATTAGCCTGCTGGACAGTCCACAGGGTACCAGGAAAAAAACCAAAAAAATAAACATACAAACAAGCATACAAATACATAAGTAAATAGTAAACACACAGACAAACATAAACAAATAGATAAACAAACAAACATACAATATCATAGAACGTTGAATAAATAACAAACATACAAACAAATAAACAAACAAATGTATACACACATATATAATATTATATATATAATATATATATATACATATATCTTATATATATATATATATATATATATATATATATATATTATATATATATATATATATATATATATATATTTAATGTATGTGTGTGTTAGTGTAAGAGACAACAGTATATTCAAAGAAGATTGAAATGTTTGACTGAACAGCTAATGCAACGTATTCAACCTGAGACGGCAGTACCACTACTCCTATACTATACGTCTGGAAGCTATTGACCCCGTAAGTTGAAAGATTTGCATATGAATTAAGTACACACCGTTGAGGACTCACACAGCATGCATCAGATATCCGAGTCCGTAGGCGCGTGGGGAGTCAAATGTGGTATGCGCATTACGTTATACTGTACACTGAACTCTCACAGCACCTGTGTCCGAGCCCTGTCTAACGCTGTAGCTCTACAAAGACATCTATACACTTTTATCTGTCGGAACGAGGATCACGATGTGTATAGAGGTAAGCATAGGGACAACTGACTGTACACGGAGTTGTTGAGATCTCGTAGTATGCAATTCGCAAACTCGTTTGACCCAGTGCTATCTTATTGGTGGCTATTGCAGTAGAAAGTGGGGAATCCGATACTGGCCTATACTCAAACGCAAATTACTCTATGGTCTCACTCTCAGCTGCCACACTAATTTTCTTGTTTACTCGTCTCAACTCCGTTGATTAATGACGCACATTTTCAAGGACAATGTAAGACTTGAAAGCCTTTCGGTGAATTCTTGTATAGAGAAGAAATCGTCATCAAATGGGCAAGCCCACTCTTTGTCAACTACAGACGGAACGAAAACGACCATATCGATTTTTCTTTATGAAAGGGCCTGGTCTGAATGAGGCTATATCTACCATGCTGAATGCATTTTCAGGATAGATCATGACAGCTAAAGGAACAACTGGAGGTTTATGATAAGTTACAACAGATTTTTTGGACGCTGCAGCTGTCTCCGCTATGTAGCATTGTCGAAAGCATTACAGGTTGAGGTAATACCTCATGTACACGATATGGTTTCATACTATCCATGATTGGGTATAACAAAACACCGGATTTGTCGGTCTTTGGGGTGCTATATGATGTGTAACGTATATTAAATTACTTTGCTCCCAGTGCAGCCTACTATTGAAACGCCCAAAATTCCAACTACAGTATTCAGTGGTGAACCACGTACGACCTAAACATGCATGCAACATTTAGGTCATATATCAATGCGTCAAACTTTCATGTATTCAAAGCCGCATCACGTAGTGAAAGTAATCCGCCATATGCAAATTTATAAGGTATAAATAGAAAAGGTGTCATCCGGACTATCTCTCCTCATTGCACACGGGACCAGCGACACAGCATGGCATCGTCTCAACCAGTTGCTAGCGCCAGCCAAGCCTTTGTTGCTGCACACGGAGGCCCGTCTAGGGCGACTGCTGCTTCTCAACCACCGAGAATGCTGAGAATTCCCGTGCCCGTACTGCTTTGCAAACACCACTGGGAGCCAATGACAAACAACCACGACCAGAAACGCCTAGACCCCAGATAGGGCCACAGGAGAGCCAACCTTCACAGGTGAGCATATCGTATCGTAGAGCTGGTTTGTTAGACTGTTTGATACGTTGCTTGTGTGTATGTCGCCGTCATTTCATTACTAGATAATTGCGAATTATGCAAGGAATAGCACGAGTCAGTTTTCGTTTGGCACGCTACCACCTGTTGGTACGAGTCATTCACCTGGTCTCTCCAGGGGCGCTAGCATGCCGCAAGTTTGTGTGCGCACGTGTCTAGATGCTTTCAAGTTGGAATTTCTTCGCTGATACGTTTTCCGCTTCCTTTCCCCCCCTGTTTTTCATTTCTGTCACTTGGCTTGTTTGTTCATGTTCACTGCTCTTTTGCTTGCGCACGTGTAGTATTCATGTTAGCCAGCTGTCTGTGGTTTCCATGTGATACTGCAGTCTCATTTCTCTCTTTTGTCTTCTTTTGTGTTCATTCTACGTCATACTTGTGTTTAGTTTCTCTTTCTGTACCCTCTTTTCACCGTCCTGTTATCTTCTTTTACTTGAAGTCGCTAAGTCTGGCCAGGTAGTTAACTCGATGAGGAGTTGCTGCGAGGGTGCCGGGAGAATTGGCCAGGTAGATAACTCGATGAGGAGTTGCTGCGAGGGTGCCGGGAGAATTGGCCAGGTAGATAACTCGATGAGGAGTTACTGCGAGGGTGCCATCAGTGTTTTAGCCTGTAGGGGAATACAAGCCCTTGGTGATCGAGTTCTAGTAACATATAGATGGATGGTATTGTATGTGGGGAATACAGCAATAACAGATGAGAAGTTGCTGTGGGAATAACGTACAGACCTCAAGAGTGGTACTTGAGGACGTTATAGTAAGGCTAGTGCATACATTGTGGAGAAGTGGCATAAATGATTAAAAAACGACAAAAAAAACAAAACAAAAACAAAAAAACAAAAAACAAAAAAACAAAACAAAAAACGTATATGATAGTGATGCCAGCGGCGGGCATAGTGGGGTGCTGTGATTATGCCAAAGAAATGTGCGAGTATGCAGATGTAGAGTATACGACCATCTCGCTATGTTGTTGCGATAGTAGGTAATGTTGTCTACTATAATATTGAAATGATGTTGACGGCTGATATTTCTTGGTTGAATTTATAGGCTGACGAGATGAAGAATTTGAAGACTCAAATTCAGAAGCTTCAAGATATGGCGGAAACTGCATCCGTTGAGGACGCCCTGTCGAAAGTCATGGAATTGGCGCACACACCATTGTTGGCCTCCAGGGTTCAACTCGTCAGCGCATTGAGGGCACTGGTCGACAGAGCGACGGTTGCAGCTCATCCAAAACTGCCTAGGTTTCGGGCGGTATTAGCCCAGTTCGAGTCTAATGATTTTGGGCAGGAAGCCGGCAGGTTGTTGATTCTTCTCCTGGGAAACAAGGAAGAGGAGGAAATAGCGTCCAAGGTGTCAAAATTATGCGCCATTCTTCAAAGCCTCCCATGTAAAGTAATACCTCCTCCTCATCCCCTTCTACAGGGAGGGTCCATAGCACCCTCGTGTACTTACCTGCACACCTCGCATTTCGAGGTCCTGTCTAGGGGCGCCCTCACAGGTAATTTTGTTTGTTTTTTTTCATGTTTCGGCCTTGATCTGTTCTGTTGCAGAATACAAATGTACCATATCCATGGGAAAAGTTTATGGTGGAAAAAATTCCGACGCCTAGAACTACCTACTCTTGGGTAACTTTTGAGGGTGCCCCTCGACAGGGCCTGGAGTGTAACCCCACCATCGGGGATGTAACGATGGGAAAGATGAGAGCTTCCCCAACGACATTAGCTTTTCGCTGCCCCGATGAATTCATCGCAGGAGAATTACATCGACACAGATGTAACTGGGAAACTATTGTATACTGGTAGTCACGATCCTTTCATGGAATGGATCACTAATGGAGTCGGAGTCTCGGAGTATTTTCAACATTATAAAGATCCATTTAAAGGAAAACGGTATGATAGTTCCACCCCACCAGCTCGTATCTTTGCCAATAATCCTGCCTGTGTAAATTTTGTTGAGTTCATTTCTCAGTCAATCTCCTCTAGAATCCAAACTGGCGCTATTTCAGCTGTCGGGCAGGTCGGCATAGACCCCCACCTTTATTGTCATGCCTATTACTGTAGAACCAAAAAAACCTAGGATGTGTATTGATATGAGATATCTTAATCTATGGATCAGAGACATCCCATTTAAGTTAGACAAGCTGATTGAAGTCTCGCGATATCTTGAACAATATGATATCACTTTAAGTGTGACGATAAAAGTGGCTATGACCACCTTCTTATTAAGGAAGTAGATCGCAAATATTTTGGTTTTCAATGGGCAGGGCAATGGTATCTTAATAACACGCTACCGTTTGGCTGGAAGCTATCTGCGTATATCTACCATACTGTCGGTTACGCTATCACGAGTCACGCGCGTATCCTAGGGTCCCCTGCCTACAGTACATCGACGATAGACACGGGGGACCACTGAGACCGGCCTATAATAGCGACACGCACAGTGATTGGTCGAATTTCGATCTCGCCGAGGCGGCAGCATACATCCTATTTAAGTTATGTATAGACACTGGCTACTTCATAGCACTAAAAAAGAGTGTACTTAGACCGCAGAAAGCCTTGGTTCTCTTAGGTATGATAGTAGATTCCGAGAGTAAAGCTTTCATCATTCCCCGCAAAAAAGCTCCGCTTCTTAGAGTTAGTAGAATACGCCATGGGTGAGAGTGTGATACCAATTTCTTTGTTGCAAAAAATCATGGGGAAATGTATTTCTTTCAGTCTGGCAATTCCATGCGCTCGGATCTTTATCAGGCAAATGGCCTTTGCTCTATCGAAAGCGCAAAAATCCGCTAAGAACACTATCAACATTCGTATCGGTACCCCACTCAGGAAAGAACTAGACGAGTGGCGCAATTTGATTAAATGTGTAAGTCAATTTCCCTGGCGTGACGAGAAACATGCAATAATTACGGCATACACAGACGCGAGCTCTTACAAGTGGGGAGCGATTCTACAAACTAGCCCGGTTCAGTCGACGTCAATAGGAGATAGTTGGGAATTAGAATGGAGGAATAGACCAATAGTGGAAAAAGAAGCAGAAGCCCTTGTTAGAGCGCTAGTAGCATTCGGCCAGCAACTGAAAATGCACGATTGAACGTTTGTTCAGACTCCGCTACCCTCATGTATGCGTGGAATTCTGGTTACCCGGGCTCCAAATCTCAACAACTAAATCAGATACTGAAAGAGATTTTTTACCTGTGCTTAGAACACAATATATCTCTCGATATATCTGGATGTGTGGGGCGAACAATACAAACCTTGAAAACTGCAAAGTCTGCAAAACCAAGACTCCACAGTTTCTTTGCCAAACAACTGACACTTGTGATAGTAGTAATACTGATCCGGCGTCGAAGCTATAGACCAGCGATTGGAAGAAGTGTTAGGTACTCGTTCCGCTCATGAAATACAAAAAGACCGTTTTGTACAGCAATTTGAACTTTTTTTTTTGTTAACCTTTACTGAACCGAAAACGGTTTTAACTGCCTCCCCCCATGATGTTTTGCGATTTCTAGTCTAAGGATGCCAAGTCACAGGTACATATAGTGACCTGCCCATACTTAGGGCGTACGGGTATGCAGCAGTGCTCCTGCCCCAAAAGGTTGCGTGTTAACACCATAAAAAACATGGTTTCAAAATTAAAAACATTTTACCAGGCCCTAGCAAGTGGCGTTGACAAACGTACACCCAATCCAGCCGATTCATACATAATTGATAGATATGTAAAGAAAATAGCCGAAGAGCAAGCAAAAGCCCTGGTCTCGCCAAAGCAAGCTACGCCTTTATTTATTAATAAGATGAGACTTGTATTTGAACATATACTTCAAAAGATAATGCTTGCAAAATCGCCCACACAGTTATATATATTAGCCAGAGACATGGCCTTTTTCAAGATGTTGTCTTTTTCTGGAGACAGGGCACACGACCTAGGCCACGTGAAAACCCAAGAAATTTTGAGTTTTCCTGACGATTCTGGTTTACTCTTTAATCATACATTTGGAAAGACGCTAAGAGGCGACTCCACAAATTTTTTGCTATTAAAAGATGTTCCGACTTAGTCATGTGCCCTGTCAATTCGTTGGAAGCGTATATCGCTTTAGCCAGCAGCCTGGGCATTAATATTCTCACTGGTTATCTCTTCCGGCCAACCGCCCCACAAGGAACTATAGAAATGAAACCAATGTCTTCCCAATTAATATATTATAGGCTGAAATCATATTTACAGGAGGTTGGTATTAATGCAGGAGAAAACACCGCATGGCTGTCGAAGCGCATGCGCCATCTCACTTGCCATGACGGGTACAGACATATACGCCCTCATGGAGCATGTTGGCTGGAAGGCGGAAGAGATAGCTAGGTACTACATGAAGCTTTCAAAAGTTACACAACTCGGCGCACCAGCAGACAAACTCGTAAATTTAGTAGAAACATCAGGCAGTATTACAGACACATATAAGCATATGGATGAACTTGTCGGTTTCCATAAGGCTTTCGAGTAAAGGGCCTATATTATAATCTATACAGAGGATGTTACTAATGAATATACAGATATTAGTTAGGTGGTAAAGCGAAGTGTGTACTCCATATCATATAGATGAATAATAAACATCTTGAAACATGCGTATCGGATCTCGCTGTTTTTCTTCCCGGAACGTTGTTAATGATTGGGATTGGGATTCTTTTAAGGTATGGGTATTAACGGGAGCAGAATAATATGATGCGTAGAGCATCAGGGAGCAAACCAGAATTTCGACCCAATCCTAACAATGGCTATATCCCTGAGCGAAGTGATAAGGCTTTAAATATATAGTTATTCAAAGCCGCATCACGTAGTGAAAGTAATCCGCCATATGCAAATTTATAAGGTATAAATAGAAAAGGTGTCATCCGGACTATCTCTCCTCATTGCAAACGGGGAGAAGGCGACACAGAAGTAGGCTAAGACCCGATGGTGTAGAGGAGATACGGAGAGGGGCGGCGGTCTCCCGCCCACCCACCCCATGTATATATTGCTTCGCCACGGATAAGCCCACCAGAATTTCGACCCAATCCTAACAATGGCTATATCCCTGAGCGAAGTGATAAGGCTTTAAATATATAGTACTTTTGCTTTTCTCTTTCTACCATCGTGGATGCTTGACAAGTTACACGCAAACCGCATCAAAGTCACAGGGCGAGTACAGTTCCGGGCGTATATTCCTGTACTGCGATAAATCGTATGTCATCTCATACCAATTTAGGCCTCGTATTTGCACATGTACTGTTGTGAGAATGTTCTGATGAAACAATCTTGTATTTGTGGAAGAATATTTTTGTATGAGCATGTAAATTTGTGTAAACTCACTCGACGTTATTTTAACCAGTTGCTATGTCTGGTATTTGCTTTATCTCAAATAGATACAGCCAACGTTGGTAACTTGGTGGATATGCTTTGCTAGCAACATGAGATTCTGCGGCCGACGCTTGCAATCAAGATGGCATTGAGAGTGCGCTTTTTGTCACGGAGAAGTTCACGGCCATTATACCTGTCTGTTTTACTGGTGATAATCATCATTTTCATCCTCGTTCGAATTGGAGGACACTTTGAACAGGTCCAGCTGAAGATAAAACGACTCAGAAATGGACCCTGCCGGGAGAGACATTTATTCCAATCCCAAAGAGAAAACGAAGGTATATACATTGACGTTGGAACGGGAGACGGACGATCTCTGCGGGCGTTTTACGAGCAAGGATCGCTTTCCCCGTCCAGAAATGCTGCAGCATTGCCGTGCATGTACGACCCCAGTAAATGGAGGGTGGTCGCTTTCGACGCCGACTCCCGTTTCACCGAAACTTTGAAAGACATGAAGCGAGAATACGGTTTCACATTGTACAGTGGAACAGCCGCTTGGCACAACGATGACTCCTTGAGTCTGAACCTGGAAAAAGTCTTAAGAACAATAAATTTCAGCAAGTGGCTCAGTTACAACGCTGCCAGAGAGGATTACGTCGTCTTGAAAATGAACATCGGTGGCGCAGAGTACGAAGTTCTCGATAAAATGCTAAAAGACGGGACGTTCTGTCTGGTTGACGTCTTGATAATCGACTATCACTCGCGTCAGGTTGGCCGGAGTGATGTGCTCGGACCGAACATGCCAAACCGAGTCCGAAAGATCGCGAGTCGAAGGGAATGTGATGTTGAAATTTTATACGAAGCTTTTGCATTGTGAAGTCATGATGAAGAAAACAAGCTTATTTTATTTATTTCCTTTGGTCGTTTGTAGACAGGGGTTACAAAATCCCAAGTAATATATCTTTTGTACAACTTACTACTAGAATAAAGTTAAATATACAGAGTACAGTTGACTGTTCTATACTGTACCTTACCATTGATAGTCCCAGTGTTTCATCTAGACAGGGAGATGGGGGATTCCGCCACTCTGTTGACATGTTGGCACCCCTAGTAATTTTTCGGGGGGGGGGGGGCAACCTCCAATCAAACGGTGCCAGTTACCTTGGAGATACAAGTAGAACACATGAACCGGTGAAATCCCCCTAAATTTTCTGGTACAGGGGGAAATCCCCCTTGCTGATGCCATCCTGGATGAAACACTGTAGTCCTTTTTTTGTCTTCCATTAAGTATATGTTGAGCTAGCAAGCATGCAGGCCAAAATATTTGCCATTGCTTAGACCGATCAACTTTTGCTGAACGATGGGTGTGGAAATTGAGGCGAAAGGGATTGATAAGTAGACTACGCATGCGTGTGGCGGTTGTCATCGAAATGCGTTCTACTATTGTTATTTTTGAAATTCTCACTAAAACTCAGTACATAAAATATTCATACATGTACATAATGTTCTCCTTGATAAAATATCATTTGATTTGCAGCTGAAAATCTATACACTCGTATTTCATTCACAACCAATAGCGAAAACACTGTGCTAACGACTCGGCAGAATTATTTTCAATTTCTATATTTTGACTACTATGGTCAGTAATATTCTTGCGTCTCGATGTATTTGAAAACAAAATGGAGAAACGTTTAGAAGTCTATCTATGAAATGACAATACTTGGCCCTAATAGTTAGCGTCATATCGGTGTAATTTTTCAAAGTTTTGTGAACTACATAACTTCACTATATGCAACGTCCTGTCCCAAAACGCGAGTCGAGAACACGAAATTTTCCCGTGGGTTTTCTTGCCTACTCCGTACCTGAACATGCGACTATTGAAAAAATGGTAACCAGAATTCCACTATGAAGTAAAAGTCGATTTTGTCGCACCGTGAGCAGACTTGTCCGCGCGACAGTCACAACATGTGTATATTATGAAATCGAACCGAAGTACAGATGTTTGTGGTTTTAGGTATACGAAGGATGGCCCTTCTGATAGCTCAGAGGGACCGTCCGTCCGCCGTTCACAAGCGACTGTGAACCGAACTCGTCCTCGATACACTGAGGTTCATCATATTAAAAGTTTTGTTGTTGAATTAGCATGACATTTAGTCTGATTGCTGCTGTAACACACATGGACACTTTGAAACAGCGACACATCTACTCGATCATCTACCTGGTCATTAAGTTTTTCAATAAAGGTTTGGTCAGGACGTGTAGTAAGCTTAATAATCGCAATCATACCAATCCATAATCCAATGACAGTAGATCAGCATTCGCAAGACAATAGTTGTAAACATAGACACAAAACAGCACAGAACAGACAGTAAATAGACGGTACACAAACAAAGTCATATTCATGAAAGAAAGATATATGGACCTCTGGCCAGAAGACCAAGAAGTGATGTCAGGTGTTTCGAAAATAGTAAGCGCATCCTGCCCCACATGTGGCACCCGCCATATATCAATCTATAAGTCAGATAGGTAGTGGTCACTAACTAAGGCCCAATGTCACCGATGCCATCAGTGATCATTTGTCGAAGAGAGATATTGTTATTATTTATCTACCAGCTTGCGATACCTGCCAAAAAAGCTTTTGAATGTAGAGACAAGTCTTGCTCTGGTGTAACCTTGATTTAATAGTTTGTAAGAGAGATGGCCATGTCTCTCTACAAAATCACCATATGAACTGCATGCTCTACCATATCGAATAAGCTGGGAAATGTATACCCCATAAGCTGGTGAGAGTGGAATATTACTTATGAGGTGTGGAAAATTGATGGTACTAAAGTTGAAATCATCTCTCTTGTCATATAGCCCAGTAGAAAGGTGACCATTAGAGTCAAATTCAAGTAAAATGTCCAGATATGAAGCAGAAAGGCCGTTTCTGTAGTTTCTTTAATCTCCAATTCTGGAGGATAAATCATAGCGAGATATTTACTGAATTCAGAGTTATTCATAGAAATAACATCGTCTATGTATCTATATGTTAGATTGAAAGTTCGAGCTACAGAGACCTTTTTCTGTTTAATAAGTTCTGGATAAATTCTGCCTCATATGAGAACAGAAATAAGTTTGCAAGTAAGGGAGCACAGTTAGTGCCCATAGGAATTTCCTATACACTGTTGGAAAATGTGTCCTCCAAATTCTACAAATATGTCGATGAGGAAATCAAGCATACTGATAACGTCTTTCTCGGTATAAAAAACTTTAGCGTTAGTAGTATTTTTAACAAAATATGTAGAATTATACCCTAATACTACATATTTGTAACGGCGTGAACCGTTTTTGTAGAAAAATGCTTGGTTGATGATGTTTTTCAAGCGTTCTTTCAATTTATTGTGTGGTATTGTGGTATACAATGTGGAAAAATCGAAAGTTTTAATAGATGTTATTTTTGAAACAGATCTTGATTTCAAATTTTCCAAGAGTTCCTTCGAATTTTTTAATATCCACATTTGATTTATACCACTCCGAGAAAAGACAACATCACAGTATGCTTGAAGTCCCCGTTTAACAGTACAAAGAACAGAAGTCAGTATCTTCGATAACTCTGCTTTTGAACATTTTGAAGATCCTGCGATAAACCTAGCTTTGTAAGGTGTTTTGTAGAGTTTTGGTATCCAGTATAAGCTAGGCAACTTATTATGGTAATCCTTTATGGTAACATTAAAATTATCCATGAATGACTTATGGTTTGCCAAAATTTCAGATTTGCTGAACATTGATTGTCTGTAAGTGGAGTTGGTGGAGGTCTTAGTTACACCAAGTTCGTCTATAAGACATTCAAAATAATACTTCTTACCAACAATACAATGTTATTGGCAGCTTTATCAGCAGGAACGACAACATATTTGTCATGGATATCATTCAAACACTTAACAACATCAGGATCTTTAAATACAGATAGGGTCTTCTGCAAACATGTGATCTTAGTCGACCAGTACGACCACGAACTATTACTAACGAACTATAGGAAGCTTAGATATAGTCGCAGGCTAACTTCTTGTACACCTGCGCATGCCTTTAAAATGCCACTGATCATGACCGCGCCCTCAGTGTCATACAAACAACTTAGACCAAAGTCATTCAGTGCAATAATCGTGATATTGTCAAAATGAAATATCAGTATAGAAAACTTGGTTACTTTGGATACGAGACATTCTATCATATCTGGCAAACTCTAGCCAACGTGTAGCTCTCCCAATGTACTCTCTTGCCCAACTGAAGCGTGTTGTCTTTCGGTGAATTATTGTATTGTACAAAATTATTATTATGTTAATACCCCTGGATCATCGACATCGATGTCGTGTAAGAAATAATATCTGCCTTTGTAGAGATGTCAGATCTAATGAAATGAGCTTTAAAACTTCGATAACAAGACTAGACGAGCGGTTAATGTCTTCGCTAGGTGACTGGATGCCGTACGTTGTGAGTTAGAATCCGATCGAACAATCTGCTGAATTACAACTTCTTGGTTGTTACTAATTCGTATGCCTGTAGATAATCCCAGGCTAAGGGTTTCAAGTTAAAATTGATAATATGATGTACCAGAACATCGCTTCATGTTGTTACTGTATTTTTGAACTTTCAAACTTCGTTTTTGTTCATAAATTATCTAAATATGATGCTATATAGAGATGTGCTTGTGTAACTCCCGTTGAATATCCTTGTTCATTCTGCTGCCTCGGCGTCAACACTTGATATCAATTGCAGATACTGGCACATCTCCACGGTTGATCTTAGCCGGACTGCGTTTAAATCTAGCCCTTTCATACAAAGACCAACGACCTCGTTCAAACTTAGGCCTATACATTCTTGTGACAACACGAGCACTATCGATCCAAAATGTCGTTTACCAATACCAACAACATTCATGATATCGGAATGCGATACATTTCGACACATGCCGTAAATGGGGATCTGTCCGATGACGTATCCTGACTTCACCTCCGCCATGCAAAAATAAGGACTGCAACATAATTACACTCAAGTCATCCAATACTAAAACCTAAAACGTGTATCCTGATTTAAATAGTATTGGAGAGAGATGAATTCGAATCATTTCGTTTTTCTTTTTTGTAACTAGGCCAATTCATTTTGTTTCATCCACGTCGTTTACCTGTATTCGACGTGTTCTTTTGTTTCTGTACTTGTTTGGTGTTTCGTTGTTATCGTTTTTCTGCATTTTTTGTCATTTAATCAGTCTATTTGTGTGTTTATCTATGTGCTCATTAGCTAATTATTTTCTTTGTCTTTTTTCCTTCCTGCATGTTATTTACTGAGGCCTAAGTTTTTTGTTTGTTTGGTTGGCTGTTTACTGGTTTAATGCTAAGTCTGAGGCACCTGGAAGATACATAACCTGTACCATTTCGTAGTATGGTTTTCTGCAAGATGATATATTAACACATAAATCACACTCGTGTAAATTATATCAAAAGATAAGCTTATTGTATGTTGCCTCTGCGAACGAGCCCGCCAAATGGGTACGGACAAATTCTTGAAATATTTCCATTGCGGCAATGTTACTAACGACTTTGAAACAAAGCCAAACTCCACAAAGAACGACGAACGAATACCCTGATCATGGGTTTTCTCAATCTGTTGGAGAACTGGCTTCGTCAGTATACTATATACCTACCCAAATCCATGCCACCTAAAGCTCTCACAACGTACAAGGAGACACAAAGCCGTCGACCTTGACCCTACGTGTCACATGATTTCAGTCACATGACAAAGAAGCCCTCTCGCGCTGAAGAACGAACTGTCAACATGGCGTGTGATATTCGTCTGGTCAACGTGATCATACTTGGCTTTGCCTTCATGTTTTTATTTACCGCTTTCCAAACATGTTCGATGATAGAGGTAAGTTTTATTCAGCAGGTGAACATTATCTGGAAAATTGCCGGCGCTGCACAGTCGGACCGCTTGTACGGTTTTGATAACCATACGGTAACGGGTACAGGTGTGTACCCTGGCGGTCACTCTACTCTACTCCTTGCCTGGAGTGAGAAAGGAAAACAAATTTTCTGGTGAACGCAGTGTGAAGTCAAAATAACATGCCCGATCGATAAATGGGTTATATTCTACTGTATGTTTTTTTGCTTTATTGTTTCATATTCAAGCCACAAGCACCCATTTCTCAGCAGAGAAAGTGGATCACATGACGATGTTCTGTTGCATGTGTAGGAGTTGGGGGCGTGGCGGTTCATTGATTGAAATCGGTGGTAGTAGTACCTGGGACTAGTATACCTATATTCGTCCCAGGTAGTACTGACCATAAAATTCTTTTGGGCCCCCCCCCCCCCATCAGTTTAATCATAGACAGTCTATGGTTTAATAGGGGTACTTACCTCTGAGAAGAACGTCAAATCCAACCTTTAAGAGGTTTAGAGTTAGGGTTTGAGTTAGTTATAGATTAGTGTTAATTTAATAATTAACAAATTAAGTATTTAAAAAGGGGAGGGCGGCTGAGAAAGTCTTTCCAAAAATTTGTTTCAAAGAAAAATGAAATTCTTGTGGTTACTTCGAAGGTGTTTCCGAGAAGGGAGCCAGGGACAAGCTAACGATAATATCGAAAGGGGTCCAAATGACCACAAGATTTTTCTGCAAGAAACATTATCAGAATCATGCTGAATTCTAATACACCTAGCCTGGTCCTGGGAGAATTCAAAAGAAGCCAGACCTCTTAATAGATTGTCTCAGGTGCACCAACTTGCAACGCATCCTCTCACCCAAAATAATTTTGAATCATGTAAATAGATGGTAATTATACTAAACTCAGCTGATAAGAGAAGAAGTTGCATCTTGGTAATTCTGTTTTGATATCATTCAGCCACAAACCATTGTCTCCAAATCACTAAGTGGTGTGTATTATAAGGATTATTTTACTGATTTCCGATTTAGCTGCAAATGAACATTTTATTTAACCCTTTGAGCGCCTAAGTCCATTTTTGTCACTTTTAAAAAATATAGTCCAATTTTTTTCAGATTTTTGTCGAAATTTTGATAACAAACTGTAGTCAATGAAATGTGATGTCGTTTTAGTCCAAAATTATCAAAAAAGGTCATAACAATTCATAAAAATTGGCAGAATGTGGCATTAAAATTTTGATGGGAAAAATTACAGCACTCAAAGGGTTAATAACAAAACTCTCACAGCATCAGATAGTGCGTGACAGTCAGTTTGTAAACACATCATCAACAAAATAATTCCCACGGTCAAAAGTTGTAAATGTTTCTTGCAAAGGGTGTGACGTGATATTAATGGTTTTGCACATGCATTCCAAAAGGGGAAACACGGTGAAACAACTGAGGAAGCCTGATAACACTGACTGGCAAGTTGCCCTCAACATAAAAGTGGTCTTGTGATAATGTAATGTTATAATCTGAGTATATGGCAATCTTTAGGTAAAGAATAGGATCAACAATAGAACCTTGTGAAAAATGTACACGATAAATATTTTACAGAATAGAAGGCTATTAAACTGCCCTTTGTTCCTACTGTCTGTTGTATCTCACGAAATAATCACAAAACGATGCAGTTTGTTTACTATTTTAGATTTTAGATATTTTTCTTTTCAGAAAAGAAGGAAGCAAATTATCTTGATGACTAGTTTGATTTATCACCTCCTATTTGGAGGGTGTGTTACATACTAAGTTAGTTCCTGCATTCTTCACATTTTGTACAACAGCTTACAATATTGATTGTAAACAAAAGTAAAAGTAAATCAACAGTGTGTATATGTAATTACAGAGCCGTTGTGTACCCTATTTCTGCAGGTATCACAGAACCATGGGGTTGCACAGACCCCTTTCTATTCATGCAGCCTTGGATTTGTAGCTTCAGCTAAACTACCAAGTTATCAAATATTTAATCTTTTTCAAAACTTAATGGGTCAGTAGCTGCAGCATCTTTACGGTGATTTTTTTCACTCTTTTTGTTTTAATGTCAACTACAGCTCCTAGCTCTACTCACCAAAGCATGTTGAAACACCTACTTTTTAGTTTGTCAACACTGCATCTAAACATGTGCACCGCACTGTTATTGTTTACATTTGAATTTTAGTGCAGACCAGAATTCACTTCTCAACAATATTAAACAATGCAGTTTACACATGTACAGCCTGAGTTGTCAAGCTGAATATTGTTTACCTCAACATGCCTTTGGGAGTACAACAAGAAACTGTAGTTGACATTAAAAAACACAAATGATGCAAAAATCATCAAAAGTCTCAGCATACTGGCCCCTTGAAGTCCTACTTTTCTGATCGTACATCTAACGTTCAGTAACCAGAATGTAATTTCATATCTTCTATGAACAGAAAACAGTGTTCCATTTCATAGAGATGGCTTGTGTGTTAACTTATATTGACAGCAAGTCAAACTCATCAAAGTGGATGCTGGAAAGAAAAATCTGAGGAGCAATTATTTTTTTTCAGTCTGACCTAAACCTCTGATATCCCAAGAGTCACAAATTCAAATGTTAATGTGAGTGCAAGCAGCACATTGACATCATGTCAATTTAAAAAAAAAAAGGATCACTTTCTTATGTGTCCAATCTGGTTACCTAGGATTGTGTAGTACATCTGGCAGGGTGATTTCTCTCCAGAATTGTTAAAAGTTTATCAAAATTATTGCACTCATAGTTAATGCGTGGACATGTTAATTACATAAGCGAGTGCATGACTACATGAACACTACATGAACACTACATGAACATTACATGAACACTACATGAACACTACATGAACATTACATGAGCTGAATTTTGGATAACAGAGTGAAAATTAATTTTTAAGACAGGTACACAAAGTATATACAAAGAGTCAAAGAAAAATGTCTGGGTTAAACCACCAAATCAAAAATATGATAACATTGTTAAAATAAAGGCCTAGAATGATCCGTAATGGAACCAGTTAGGTTTGTACTGATGGCCCCGATTTATATTCAATTGAAATATGCATTATGATGTGAATAAGCTATTTATTTATGCTTATCTATTCATTATTTGTGTATTCATTCATTTAATTGCTTGTTGATTGACAGATTAATTGCTTGGTCGACTGTTTAACACCAATTTTAGGGTTGGACATCAAAGTACATTTCAGTGAATAACCTCTTAAATTCTTACTAGGGCAACTACTCAAATAATGAGGAATCACCTTTGTTTTGTAAAGTCAGGAAAGATTATATTTATGGACACAGAAAGTCACAATAAGTTGGTATTATTGTCACACAATAAGTTGGTATTATTGTCACATTTTTTTCACCAAGAGAGGAGTAATTTATTTTATCATGCTGATCAGTGGAAGGAATTGTGAAACCTTGATATTAGGGGGTTTGGCTGCATGGGGTATGTTTATGATTGTATGTACACAGTGCAAAGTTTGAGCAGGGTCCGTGTATGCCTGGAAGGTCCTTGGATTTGAAGCCTCCAGGAAAGTCCTGGAAAAATCCTGTAATTGAGCCTAGGAATGTCCTGGAAAATTGATTTTCAAAACTGACAGGATGATCATTCGTGATATCTTAACAGTGAGAACGTGCGTTATAAAAAGAAGCTAAAATATCCCTGCAATTGTCATTTTTGCGTTTTGTTGTAAAATTCGTAAAATGAATGGACGCACTTAGACCACTCTGTAGAAAGTAGGGCTCCCTGTTTCGTTTATACGTAAACAGGAGAGAAAAGCAAAAACATGAAAAGCGAACTTACATGTACTTTTCACTTCTTCAACAAAAGCTGAAAAACAGTATATGATAGCAGTTTTCTTGTTTTTATTTCTTTGTATCAAAAAGGAATAACTGTTGGACGCGTTTTGCCACGGATTACCCCGGCTGGCATATGCGCAAGCTCTCAGCTTGAGCACAAATCCGTTTTTGACCTTCCATGCCAGATCATTCGTGATATCTTAAGGTGGTTGGAAAGGCTAGAGCGTCAGTTATAAATTTCAACAAAACTATTAAAATATAAAAGTAGTCAACATTCTCTGTGGAATAAAAAAAATTAGACATTTGGGCACAAAGGCATTGCAGAGTTATAGCCTGTTAAAACTTCTGAAAAACTGACCAAATAAGAAGAAGTTGGGGAGTCCTTAGTGTATTAACTATGGTAGAGGTCCCCTAGCTTTTAATAAAATGTTTGAAAAGGGAAAGTCATTATTTGCTGTTTTTCAGGAAAGTTTGACAAGGCGGTGCTGGCATTCAGAGTGAGTGACTGCTATTGTAAATGCATTTTTAGATTCTTTGAGTGTCAAAGAGGTGTCAAAAGTGAGATTAACCAAAAAAACTGCTCTATGACTTCAAAAGAGGGGTGCAAATATGGCTTGTTTTCAACATTTTTGACAGAATAACAGTTTTCCTACATAATTGTATACCAATTTAATCCACTTTCGAAATGAGATATGGACATGGAATTTTTACAGCCTATTAACAAGGTCACAGATAAGATTTGTACGGCACAATTTTCCTGTATTTGAAGTACTTTTTGAAAAATCACATTTTGAAATTTGAAAGAATTTTTAATAATTTTTTGATATATAAACCCATGTAAAATCATAAAAACAAATTTTATTTACAAATCCTGCTGTACAAATCTTACAATAAATAGTGTCAACATATTTATAACTAATTTGGTAATATTAATACTATCCAATTATTATTAAATTCAAATATGTAAAAAAAATATGAAAAATTAAATTTTAATATTTACTGGTGTCATATTTCAAAATCATGGCTGCAAATATACAATTTTTATATTCTTTGGAGAAAATATTAACTAAGAGAGTTATCCTGAAAATTTGAACTAAATATCTTGATTCTAACACTTGAAACTTGACATTAACTCTGAGAAAAGAATTGGTGCAAAAATAGCCTTTCCAACCACCTTAACAGTGATATATATATATATATATATATATATATATATATATATATATATACATATATATATATATATATATATATATATATATATATATATATATATATATATATATATATATATATATATTATATATATATATATATATATATATATATATATATATATATATATATATATATATATATATATATATATATATATATATATTTATGTGTATCATACCAGTGTATTGATGGCCCAAATACAGTGATCTTATTGATCTTATTGGTCGAGACATGAAAAGAACTGGGTGTATTGGCGATATACCCCGGCTGGCATATGCGCAAGCTCTCAGCTTGAGCAAAAATACGTTTTTGACCTTCCATGCCAGAATTTCAATATACTGTTATGATATAAAAGCAATAAAGCACACCCAGCGACGGTATACCACTCGATTTTGACCAGTCCACTTCATATGCACTCGCTATCGCTCATGCATATATGTCGCTAACTGGTCAAACTCTCGTGGTATACCATCGCTGGGTGTGCTTATTGCTTAAATATAATCATGATATATTGTACAGATGACATCTTGATAATGGTATTTTGGACCTCAAAAAGTCCTTTAAAATTGATGAATAGTCCCTGAGTTTTATAAAGTGACTTTGAGAGTGTGGACCCTGTTTAAGGTAGGTTGAAGATTCTATGCTTCAGTATGTCTTATAGTAAGCAGAAACTGCAGAAACATAGTTCTCTGTGTAAAACCTGTTTTTTTCTCTCTTCTAATTCTAGCAAACAGTTTTGAATAGTGTGATCAATGAAACTGAACACTCAAACTCAAGCCATAATTTCACCGGCAGTGGCTACACCAGCCTGTCCATCATCTATGCCGTCTTTGCCACATCCAATTGGATTGCTCCGTCTGTGGTCAGTGTCATTGGCCCTAAATGGTCAATGGTCGCTGGTGGAGTCACATACGCGTTATTCATTGCCGGGTTTCTCAAGCCAACAGAGTGGATTCTGTACACTACGTCAGTGTTGGTTGGGATAGGTGCAGCAGGTAAGAGCAGAGTACAGAACAACTGCCTGTCCATCTGCCAAGGGCTGGCAAGGGCAGGTCTATTTCTGGCCTAGTAGTTGAAATTTTTACAACTTTATCAGCCTAAGTGACAGGTTGTAATTTCAGTCATCTGACATTTGAGGCAAGAACTTTACGATGTTGACAGTATATGAGTCATAATTATCTGGCCAAGTACGGTTTACAATATGAGTGTATATGCAATTGAGTGCCTGTATCGGTATTTGTGCGTAAAATGTTATTGATGTACATTATTTTGCCACAAAATAATCACTGCAATTCCCCTGATTACCCATTTCGACAGCACTGAAAAGTCCATCTATTTGTGTGAGATAATTAATTTGAAAGCTTAAAAGTTAAACATTGTATTGCGGTTTAAAAATAAAAACTGATGAAAAAAACAATGAAAAGGAATAACACACTTTAGGAGAATCAAAACTTTCCTTCCTTTTCAAATAAGATGATAAATGCAACCATCTGCTACTAAAAAACATTCAAAGGAGATCTTCAATAGATTAATTCTATCCCAGCTCCTGTGTGCCCAGGACTGGCTTTTCCATTTATCATGTATGAAGACCAGTGGAAAGATCTGTAAATCCAACACTGTTGAATTTAATATTTAAAGTACACTATGGAATGTACTTCCATTCTTATTTTAACTTCCATTTCTGCATGTTTTCAATTTCAGTGATATGGACTGGCCAGGGTAACTTTCTCACCATAAATTCAGACACGGAAACCATTGGTCGTAACAGCGGTATATTCTGGGCCTTGCTGCAGTGTAGTCTCCTCTTTGGAAACCTTTTTGTCTACTTCGAATTTCAAGGACAAACTAATATACAAGGTGAGTTGTTGACCTGAGAAACACACCCATTTAATTGTTCTATTTTTAATGGCAATCAAATATTATAAGAATACAGGGTTTGTGTTTTCCCAGTGTTTTGGTCCGAAGGCTCTTTGGTTATCTCATAATTTGTTGGTTCAGAATGTCTTTAGTAGTCAACAAATATGTAGACAGCCAATGACTGTGTTCAGTTTTAAGAATTTTATATGAAACTACTGTTGTTTGTTGTCTTAAAACTGTAGTCCACAGTGTTTCTGATCTGATAAATGTTACTGAATCAAAATTCATGCCATATTTTAGCAACTGCTATGATAACCAGTGACAGTTGTAAACTTAGTATACCTGGCTGAAAAGTGTAAAAGTCACTTCTACCAGTACTTATGTGTATGACATCAACTTATTTCAACCTTTCTTTCAAGATTGATGTGTTTTTGTCACCCTTGAAAAGTCAACAAAGTTAATACAGAAGACACCTGTTTTCCATATTCACTCCTTCTCTGTAATATTTCCAATGGTAAAGTAACTCGTATGAAATTGAAAAAATTGGTATTCATTTTCAATGTAACTCCACTCATTAAAATCTCTCTTTTCTTCATCCAACAGTGCATACACGAACCACTGTGTTTATAGTCTTGCTGGTCGTAGCTTGCATTGGCATTCTCATGTTTTTACTGCTCAGAAACAAACGATCCACAGACAGCGATGACTTGCTGACCATTAATGTTGGGTTAGTATACATTTATCTTATTTGAAAATATCCTTATTACTCAGAGTCAGGTCTTTGATCACTGGGTGTACGTACATTTATTGTGTTCTATGTTTTAATGGTTTTTGGTAACACGAGACATAACAGTATTTGTCTCAAACATAATCCCCACAGTAATTAATATTTTTGCGAACACAATATTGACTCTGCTACTTGTGATGTTTTGGGGCGTATTTTCTTCTAACAGAGTGATTTTGTTTAAAAACGTTTTTTGTTATGAATAAATCTTTCTCAAAGTTACAATTCAGAGTTTGCCCTCTTCAACAAACAGATCAAATTTTCTTCAGTCTGGCGCCATGGAAAATGAACCACAATTCTTCCACATTTGTGAGATTTTTTGAACAGACTCCCACCTACATTACACTTATTATTGATGCCTGAAATAACACGTGTGAAATTTCTGTCAATATTCTGTCAGTACAATGATGGCTACACTCATTCTGTCCTAGATTTGGTATTAGCACTGATATTAACTACCTACTTATGGTGACAATTTTGTAATCTCAGCCCCAAGGGTTGAAGAAAGCAATTTTGTTTTTATAGTATATGATAGTTATCATCATATTCATAAACATTAATATTTCTTGCAATTACCAGTGTGTAACGTTCAAAAAGATGTTCATTTTTACTTGCAAATAAACAACTGTATTTTATGTTTCTGTCTCTAGCTCCGGTGATGAGAAGAAAAAAGAGGGTCCAGTTCAAGCATTCAGTGAGTACCAACAATGTGTGCACAAGCGTGTGCATAACCCTTGTCTGTAAACGTGGGTCTGTGTTTGTAGATGACTCAACTCTGATGATTGCAGGAAATCGGAAGGTCTATTTAGCTTTCAGTAACTTCATAGAATGTGTGTTCATTTGTGTGTGTATGTCCGTCGCCTTTGTTTTTATCTGTGCCTCTGTGTACAGAGTGTATTCTGTATATGTTCCATCTCTGATGATAGTTCTGAAGGTCAAGCTCAAGATTTCAGCAGGTATTTTAAATGTGTGTGTGCATCCCTCTACAGGTGTGTCTGTATATGGGTTTATCTGTATGTATGTGTTTATATTTGAGTGTCTAAATGTAAATTGTATGAATATTGTATTACCACAGCAGTTGTTGTATCCTTTCCAATTCCTGTCCTTATGAGATATTACTTTGCTCTCATCAGCAAACCACAAGTACTGGACAAAATTAATCACGTTACCATGAATTTAACACACATCAGTGCATCAATACTAAAACACACTGATCCAGCTTTGTAGAAAAGTAACATTTGCAACGTTGATTGGGCAACTACATATTTAACCACCACAGTGACACTCCATTGTAACTTCATCAATTTTATGGTGTAGCATATGGATCTGTGTACAGAAAGAAGTAAAACAAGGACATAAGTAACAACTTTCAGTTGTTTCGTTCTGGGACTTTGGAGGCTTGTTACTGTTAACACCAAATAGCAAGAAAATTTTAATTTCCCATTTCCCAAGCCATTTTCTAAAAGAATGTGCAAAGTATTAAAAAATGGGCTTTACAGAGTACTGTAAACATATCGTAAAACTGTCACAGTGGTTTCCAAGCTGTCATTTAGTCCCATACAACTCACACGCCTGATAAGGTTGGATCCTCTAATTGCATGATCTCAGTCGACAAGGGGTCTATCAGGACTGTAAACGATTATTAGTTCGACCGTATAGTTGTCAGCAACACCAAGTGGATAGATGTTGTAGGTTTGCTACTTTTTGTTTGCCTGATTGGTTTGGTAACTTTCTGTCAGGATAAACATAGCAACATCACAGCCATGTGATTGATATACACTTGTTATTTGCCGTTTTTCAAAGCAGGGAAATCACCAGAATCTTGTAAGAGAGACTTGTCAAAAATGACAATGTTCAGTAATCTGAGCTCATCCTTTGGGTTGATGGCCGCGGGTCACAGTTCAAAATCACCGTAACATCAGTTGTGGGAGACGGAATTCCAAATCTCTCTACCCTGACACTGAACAGCCATCATAAAACATGGTGCTATTCTATATAAGATGCATTCATTCAGTACTTCTTTCATACATATGTTACACATAGGTCATAAAAGTAATATTGATATATAACCCCGTAACAATATCTCTCATAATATCTTATTCCAACATCTATCCTCAATATAACTTTCAATTTAATCCATAGGAGTTCGACACGCAAGTAGTAGAACTATAGGTAGACTGGGTATGTACCAAAGTGTGAGAATAAAACATGATATAATCAGATCTTGCGCAATTAGTTCTAGAATGTGTATTATTTCAAGCTCAAGGCCAGTGCTTGCAAAGAAGAAGCTGCTGGCATATTGGTGAAATTAGAAATTCTATTAAGACTTGGTGCTTGCTGAATATGGGTGACACTGGTCTTAATTGGTGCTAAGATGGTACTTCCTGCCATCATGCTGCAGATGACGCCATGGTTGTAGTGTTGTTTATCTTGTTCCTTAGCTGGTTTGCATCATTCAGTTGAATTTGTAGGCGTAAACTCTAACCTTTAACCTCTCATTTCACAATTGATGCTGTAAAGTGCCATTAAGTCATCCATTCAAACTATCTCATCTAACCATTACTGACCACAAGCACTTTAGGGACTGTATGTTTATAGTTCCTTCACACCGGACACTCATTCCGAGCACACAATATGTTACAGATGTGCAAAAACTGCAAAGCTATATCTGCTTGAAATTCCGCGGCACCAAACATGGTTACCTTCTGGGTCAAAGGTCACCAGGCTACTGTAAAATAAGTCTTTTTAGCCAGCATGCATTTTAGCCAATTTAGCTAAGTGTTTAAATTCGCTGATTGAAGATGCAGGGCCTGAAAATTTTCCTTTTTTCCACTGGTCCCAGGACCATGGCAGTGACCTGTATTTTTCCACTGGTCCTAAGGTAAAATCCGCTGGTCCACAAAAATTTGTATAACAAAACAAGAATGATTCATTTCTCTTGTTATATTTGCATTAATTTCTATCAGATTTGCTGGGAATGCACAACATCAAAGATTTTGTCAATTTTTGTAATACAGACACATTGCATATACATATATTGACAGATTTCTCAAGTTCTTGTTCAGTAATTTCATCTATCCATTTGTGCTGGTCCACAGACTTTTGAGGGGTAATTTTATATGGTCTTGAGATATAATAAACGACTAGTACGGGACCTTGGACCAGTGTTATTTTCAGGCCCTAAAGATGTGGCTTAATATTTAAACCTTTCCCCATTTTGACTACGGTTAAGTGTCTTTCCAGCTAAATTAAAAACATGCCGATTGCAATGAAATCCCAAAATCGCTGAAAAAGCATGCAGCTAATTCAAAGTGTTTCATAGTACATGTGGTGGAACACTGCAGAAAGAGTTTACTAATTACATTAGGGAACCATTTTGTTTCAGGCTGAGATGAGATTTTACGTGACATATACATGAATTATTTACATATCATAACTCAGTGAGTGGATAAACCGTGCCATTGCTACTAAACTCATGACTGCACATACTAACAGTTAGCCCAAATCTTTTAGACATACAGCGGAAATACTTTTCATACCCTGCCATGTATAGGCTTGACCATATACATCAGAAGGGATCTTGATCTGCGAAGGCTAACATTCTACTGGTGAATTGTGTGTTCTCTCTTAAGTTGTGTACTTTGACTTGTGTTTGAACCATATGGATTAACACAACATCAATCTGATCACAAATATGGTATATAATTTAACTTTTGAAAATGATGTATTTCATTCTTTCACAGAGAGGGCATTTCAACTGCTGAAGACAAGGGAAATAATACTTCTGAGTGTTTGCTTTGCTTATACTGGTGAGTTTTATAAAGTAATAAAAACAGTAACGTTTATTTAAGACTTCATGAACAGGTAAGTTGTCAAGATGGCAACAACATGTACAAACTTTTTTATAATGACATAACTTCAAAAAGTAAGTGGTTAGTAATCTGTTTTAAAAAATAGCAAGTGCTCATCACCGAAACATCAAAGCTCTTTTCTAGCTACATAGTGATTTGCAGGGACCTGTAAGGCCAAGGTGGTTTAGGAGATGTGATGCCACAGTAAAGCTGTATGGGTTTTATGTGTTGCCTGTCACTGGGTCACATTTCCTTTACATATGTCATATAGAAGTGTCTTCGCACTTTGGGGATGCTGGGGTCAGCATGCTGTGTCAAATTTGGAGAACGTGTCAGATTTTGAGTTTTTGACCCCAAAATCTTGAAAAGAAACTGCGATAATTGTACAAATAAGATTAAACATGTGATATGGTAATAATTACTGCTTATAAATTTGTTTTTGTTATAGTTCCACAAACAAAGTCTCAAATTGCAGATGGTTGAAGGGTAATAGTCTTCGAAACTGTGCCTGTGTGAGTTTTGTGTTTACAAATAATGTATTTCTAGATGCACCTCATCTTCGAGCACCAAGCTGCAACATTTAAAGTATACAATGTAGAGAATGACAGACAAGTTTTAACCTTCATCAATCACTATAGTACCTTGGATACAGTGTTTACATCGGTCGTATGGGTCCCATACGACCTTGAGAGCAGTTACGATGACTGTATCCCTTTAACATTTTGTAGGAAACAAAAACCACCATTATTCTGACTTTTTTGTGGTTTAAATTTTGATTGTTTTGCCAGGATTTGAATTAACATTCTTCAGTGGTGTGTATGGAACATGCATTGGAAACACAAGTCAGTTGGAAAATTCCAAGAGTCTCATTGGTTTGAGTGGAATGCTGATAGGTATCGGAGAAATTATAGGTGAGTCCGGCAGATACATTGCTGTCGTTTTTCCTCCAAAGAGGGGATTTTACAATTAATAATTCATGGATACTTTTGCTGTTCATCAAGAAGCAAAGTTGTGCTTTGTTGCCTGATTTTGATATACGAACATTTCATGACTAATACAGCAGTAATTGTACTTTATACAATGGAACATGCAGGCTTCAAATTAATAGACATTTCATTGCCAACATTGAAGGAGAACGCGGCTCAGGGACAGATATTCAGACTCTCAAACTTTTACAATTCTTTCTGATCTACACTTGTGGGAGTTCATTTTAAAGCTCTTAGTGTAAGAAAACTTTTCACTACTCAGGTTTGCGAACATCGAAAATTTTATTTTTCTCCATAGAGTTAACACAGGGATGGTGGCCATTTTGAATTTCAAATATCTGTGAATCTTGATGAATTTGTTTTTTCTAGTGCCAAAATTTGCATGGTGACCCCCAATTTTATTCTTGATTTTGACAGAGAATGGTTGCAAGATTCCTTTAGGAAAGTTTAAGCAAAAGTTTTCTTTCTCTGTTCCAGGATGCGTGTTTCTGTCCAGAACTTGACTTCTCAGTATGATACTAAGCTCACAGTCCAATGTTACTGTTGGCTATTGAATTTTAATCTGGACTAGAATCCATTGGAATAACATTGCACAGTGCACAAAGAATGCTTTGTGTTGGCATAACGTATCTTTTACATTGCAAATGTTTTTAGGAAGAAGCATTTGTTGTTGCAGAACAAAACTAATGAAAATATCATCATTTTTATCATCACAAAAATGGTATTTATAGTAGCTGAATAAGTGTAGCCACACACTTAAAGGGGAAGTTCACCATGGATGATTTATTTTACATATGTGCTACCTTTGTGGTCACTTACCCGGAAATGCTATTTTTGCCATTTATAACTCGCGCGAATTTTTACAAAAAACGATAGAAATAGTACCAGGAAGTTGCCCATGTAATTTGAATCATGGGAAAAAGCGCCAAGCTTGGAGCTTGCATAATGTGATATGGAAGGGACCATTTTCCCATGGGTATGGCATTGTCCACTCACCCATGCTTAAACCAGGCTGTGCGTATTTACATAATTTTTGTATGTATGTATGTATGTATGTATGTCCGTTTGTGAGGCGTCCGTCCACTCAAATATCTTGAGAACCGCAGTACTTACTGATTTGATATTTGTTGTGTAGATGAAAAATATGATTTTGAGAAACTGTTTTTTTTTTTAATTTTTTGATATTGTTGAAAATAGGCAAATTAATGCCAAAAAAGGTGTTTTTGGTAAAAAATCTTCTTCTTCATAACCGCTGGTCAGACAGCTTTGTTATTTGGTATACAGGTCCCTAGGGATAACCCAACTTAGATTTGTTAAAATTGTGATGAAATATGCAAATCTGTATTTTTACAGAATTTTTTTCCATTTTTGGTCAGGCCATCCTGAAATGAGCTATCAAAGATATCCACCTTCTTCATCAATACATGTGTCACAAAAGGTTATTCTCTACATAACACAGCAGAGCTCTGTCAACTGTTGAGTCGCTTGTTTTTTCAAAACCGCTAGTCAGACAGCTTTAATATTTGGTTTACAAGTCCCTAGGATGACCTTAGTGAGATAATTTCATACAGTCAGGAAATACTTAATTTTTTATCCATGTCTATTGTAGCTTCAGGGACTTTGGCCCTATGTTTATTGTTTTTGTTAAAAATCTTGTGAGTTATAAATGGTGAAAATAGTTTTACTGGGTAAATGACCACATGGCTACCACATATGTAAACATCATCCTTGGTGAACTTCCCTTTAAAGGGGCAGTCCTAAATCCCAGGTTCTCGCATTAGTCGTTGTTGACATTGAATATTTACATGGTGGTAGCCCTTTGTTTTCCATTGAACTTTGTATCAAATTGACTGATTTACTTGAAGATAAAGCTGATACATGACATGCTCCTTTTAAGATATAAAAAATAGACTGGTGATGAATTGATATTTTTAAAATGAATAGTCATCTACATATTCTCTGGATATTTACATTACTCACGTTTTTTTCCAAATTCAGCTTTCATTTCTTGTCTTTGTACCATTTCAAGGCGGTGCTTCATTTGGTTTGTTCGGAAAGCGAACGATACGATTTGGAAGAGATCCCATCGTTTTACTGGGCTATTTTGTCCACATGACGTGTTTTTACTTGATATTCTACAACATACCGGTTGATGCACCATTAAAAAGTGTAAATGATCAGGCGTACATGGAACCAAAGTAAGTATTTGTGATCATGTTCATGTTTATGCCAAGCAGCATTATCTTAGGTATTAGTAGTGAAGGCAGTAATTAAATACCTTCATAAACTAATGCTGTGTTTGACCTCAAGCCAGTTTCTTAGGGATGGACCATTTGATATCCTAGGGGGGGTCTGGAAGATGACGACGTAGCGTTATTCTTTTACCTGATCCTTATTGCATTTTTTTCCACTTTCCCACCTTTTTTTTTGGTCAAGCCTTCTCTGGCTGATTTTTTATTGACATTGGCTTGAAATCTTTTTTTTCGAAAATCTTCAAGACCCCCCCAAGAATATCAAATGGTCCACCCCTAACTTCATAGGACAAGCATTCCTCTGACTGTTGGCATTCATTCAACTTTAAGACAATCATTTTCTGTCCAACCATCGACAATAACGTATCTCTCAGACATACTGATAGGCAGACTTTTGCCAGCTGGGATTCAGTCAGTTGTGGGCCTCAACTTTCTACTTTTTTCCCTTGTATTGCTTTGTTTGCAGTGAGGTGGTGGCGCTGTTATGTGCTTTCATGTTGGGTTTTGGTGACAGCTGCTTCAACACGCAAATCTATTCAATTCTTGGCTTCATGTTTCCAGAGGACAGCGCCCCCGCATTCGCTCTCTTCAAATTTGTGCAGGTAAGGTTAAGGTAGAATGCGCCTTGGGGACAGATATTCAGATTCTGAAAATTTTACAATTCTTTTCTGATCTACCAGTTGTGGGGGCTTGTTTAAAAACTGGAGTAAGAAAAATTTTTACTGTCTTATTCCTAAATTTATTTTTCCCCATAGAGTTAACATAGAGATGGTAGCCATTTTGATATACAAATATCTGTAAATGTTAAATAACTTGTTTTTATAGCACAAAACTTTGCACGGTGACCCCAGATTTTTATTCTTGATTTGGTAAGAGAATGGTTGAAAGTTTTATTTAGGAAAAGTTTAGACAAAAGTTTAAGTCTTTCACTTTCAAGGTGTATACTACCTTAACATGAAAATACTACTATTCGTCTGCAAATTTGTAATTTTTAATTAACAGTGTTGACAGACATACATGTAGGATATTCCATTTATGACCAGTAAAAACTGTGAGCTAATCCACCCTATAAAAGCTATGTTAACTTTTTGACGTCATTTCCTTTGACTTTCAGTCCACCTGTGCAGCAGCTGCATTTTTCTACAGCTTGTACTTGACCCTTCAGTGGCAGCTTTTAATTCTGGTCATATTTGGTACGGCTGGATCATTATGCTTCTTTGTGGGAGTGGAAAGCCAGCCAAGCGGCCAGGGAAGGCTACATGCAAATCTGAAGGCAGCCAGGCTCTGTC